>NW_011501477.1:0-41579 GCF_000495115.2 Populus euphratica | reverse complement strand
GGAATTGTCTCAGCTTTCTTGTGTAAAACATTCAGCTTATTTGGACTTCTAAAACTCTAGATATGGCCAAAATACTGAACAGTGCTCAGGTTAGAGGACAGCTTCGGGCTTCTTTGTTGTTGCAATAATTTGGACTTGAAAATGGCCTTTTTAGATCTTGGGTTCCATATGAAAGTTGTAGGCCTATGCCTTACCTTTCCATCCATATAAAGTAGACCTAAATTTGAGATCTATAGCTCCAGATATGTCCCAATTACTGAACAGTGTTTCGGTTTGGATTACATCGATATCTCTTTTCTAATTTTGGTCATCTCTTTGCCCTTGCAATTTAAGTTCTTAAAGTCATCAATCAATCCTTTCATTTATGTGATAGGCCTGCATTTAAAATGAACATTTACCACAAATTAAAGGTATCTTATATTATTAGATATATTATTATAAAACATGCTTTAGTTAAGGAGTTATTGATACTTCAAGTGCAAAATGATGATATAAAACCATGATAAAAATGCACTTTTAAGTACTAATCACACCTCTCAACCAGCTTATTACTAGTCCCTAGTAATCAAAGCGTTAAAATAGAAAAACAATTTGCAAATTCCACAAAGCAAGGTATTCATCATTGAACTTCTATTAATCTATCCAGATAAACACACTCTCATTAAATTTATATATCTGCTCAATACCTCTTAACAAGATATTCATAAACCTTTCTTTTGTGCTCAATGTATCAACACATAATTATAGGGCTTTTCTTGGAAGAAAACAAAATTTTTGTTCTAATGTTTAAGGTTAACTCGGGTTGGGATTATTATTTTTGTCTTTTTTTTTCTTCCTTTTGTTTTAAATATATATACATATAATTTACAAACACCATGCATCTTTAACCCATGTAACGAGTTTTCGACTAATGACTCCTAGACCAGTTGGTCTTAGGGCATTAGGTGTTAAGACACCCCTACGAGCTTAGTAACTCGGGTCGCAGATACTGGTATGTAGATAGTGCAATGTTTGATTCCCTTAAGCTTTTCTCCTCAACCCATGTAACAAGCGTTGATCCAATAGCTCCCAAGTCAGTTGACTTTAGGGTATTAGGTGTTAAAACACCCCTTCGGGCTTAATTGCTTAGGTTAGGGAGGCTACGAAACCAAACTTATCTACATTTTTATTATTATCATTTTTTTTGTTTTTTTTTGTCTTTTTTTTTTAATTATATACAATCCCTTTCCCTTAGTTGTTACCTTTAACAAAAGAACATAAATAATGTAATAATCCAATATGTAACCCACAATCATATGTTAAAGTGTGTGTGTGAAAATTAAGGTTTAAGAATACATGTTAAATAAGTATATGAGCAGAATTAAGAGATAACAATGCGAGAGTTTGTAAATCTGAATATTTCAAGAAGTATTATGATAGACCTTGTTAAGAATGGTTACTAAGATGCGTCTCAAGAATTATAAAAGTTCTCCTTACTCTGCCATCATAGTAACAATAATTTTGCACATGCTTTATGAAATAGAAAACACCGTTTTTTTTTTAGCTACTACCCTCTCCCCCCAACTAAAATAAAACATTGTCCTCAATGTTTAAAGGTAGAAAGATAGAGTATAGAAGATATCACCTGAAATAACGAACACTGACAAACCTGAAACACACGGAAACAAATAAAAGTAACAACAAAACACAATAATAAAACCAAAGACACAAAGATTCACAAATGAAGGCTCAAATCCAATCTAAGCTTTTTACGGCTTTCCTTAGTTGACTAATTTATGCGACTCATGGAAGGATCAATTACAGGAATGAAAGATTGTAGTTGGTCAATCAATTGTTCAGCAATAGCAGCAGAGATTATGATTTGTCGTGCAGAAGATGTTAGAAATTCCTGTTTCACAGCATGATCAAGAAAAGACAACAACTTATCATAATAACCATTAACATTTAACAAACCTATGAGTTTATGGTGAATGTGCAGTTGAGCCCAAGAGGAAATATGAAAGATCTCTTCCAATGTGCCTAAACCACCTGGTAAAGCAATGAAGGCATCAACATGTTTAAACATTGCATTCATTCGAGCTGACATTATGAAGACCTGAAGTTCCTCTCCAATTTTTTTTCCAATGATGTCCCCTTGTGCTAAAGCTTCGGGGATGACCCCCAAAACTTGACTACCTCCTAAAAATGCAGCTATTGACACACCTCCTATTAACCCAAAACTGCCTCCCCTATACACTAAATGAATCTTTCTCTTAGCTAGCACTTGACCAAGATGATTTGCTGATTCTAAAAACTCCTTTTCTTTCATAGGACTAGATCCACCGAAAACACAAATACTTTTTATTTGATGACTTGAGGAACTTGCCATTTCTACACACTTCTATTTTTGTTGAATGATGGGTTGAGTAGAAATAAAAGGAAAGAAGAGGGGATTTTATAGATGAGAAATTAAAAACCTAATCATACCACCTATATGTAGGCCAGCTGGAGTCTCACACACACACTTTCTCTCTCTTTATTTATTTCTTTTTTTTAAAAAAAGCATATGTACAGGTAGTTGTGATTATGGCTCACATCTTCCATTGGTTTTACGTCCAAGAACGGCTTAAACGCCCTCTATGGGTCGGGGATAGGCTTCCCATCTAGTTTTCTTAAAAACTAGCAAACAAGGTCTTTTTTGGTCAGATTCCCAAGACTATGTCAAGCATATTCTTTATGAAAATGGGTTCATAAGTCATGAATTGCACGATACTTATCTTGACTATGATGAGACTTAAGAGTCAATAGAAGATTATTTAAAGACTCTCTGTGTTTTGAAATAAATCCCACCTTTTGACAATTTTCACAGTTTTTGCGGAATGCATGTGACTCCTTGAATATGGTGGGCCAGTAAAATCCACTTTGTAAGATTTCTACAGTCCTCTTTTTTGACGAGAAATGATCCCCACGTGCCTTAGAGTGACAAAATTTAATGAAATTACTTACCTCATTATCGGGAAAACATCTTTGAAATATTTGATCAGGACGATAATTGAATAAGTAAGGGTCATCCCAATAAAAGTTTTGCACGTTGCTCAAAAATTTTCTTTTGTCTTCGGTACTCCAGTGAGATGGCAAAAATCCTGAAGCAAGAAAATTGATATTTTTAGCAAACCAAGGCATTGAACTAAGAGAAAGTAGAGATTCATTAAGAAAGTAATAATTGATTGGTGTGATGTCGGGTGTCGAGTCTGTTGTCACTTTTGATAAAAGATTCGCATCAACATTTTCGGTGCCTTTTTCATCATCGATTTCTTCCTGATTGATCATGGCATGAGGAAATAGAAGTGATGGCAGGGAATCAGTCTTTTCCTTGCAATATTCAGATTCAACCCCTTCCTTACCCTTAGAGATTGACTCATCATCTTTCTCACAAGGTTCAAGAGTGGGTTTTTTAATAACCTTACTATTGCGAAGAGTGATGACTGATTTGACTTGATCCATGTGTTGACTTCGAGAACTACTTGTATTTACATTGTATTGCCCCTTGGGATTTTGCTGTGGTTGAGATGGAAACTTACGTTTCTCTTGAAAATTGAGAGCAGATGTGAATTTTGCAAGAGTATCTGTAAAATCTGTTATGCTTTGAGCAAGTTGAGTGTTGATTGTCTCTTGCTTTTCAATGAATGCATACAAAGTTTCCTCAAAATTTCTTGTAGGAAGTGGAGCATAAGGAGGTTCATATCCATGATAATTTTGGAAATTATGGTGTGCTTGAAACTGTGGTTGTGAAGTTTGTGCATTGTCACTCTTCCAACTGGAATTTTGGTGATTTCTCCAACCAAGATTGTATGTTTGCAAATATGGGTTACGATTGGGCCTTTCAAAACTGTTTAAAGCATGGGCTTGTTCATGGAGACATTCCTTAAAAGAAGGCAAGGTTGGACAGTTACTGGTTGAGTGATCATTTGTTTCATATATTGACATGCAATGTTTTCAATAGATTTAAATTGACCACTCTTTTTCAATTCTAGTGCCTCGACTTTTCCAGCTAAAGATGCAAACTTAGCTTGGAGGTCATGATCTTCCCTAAGGTTGTACATACCTCCACTTGATGTATGAGGTTGAGTTTTACTCGGTGCCTCATAAGTACCCGCGGTGTCTCAATTTTGAGCATTTTCAGCTAACAAGTCTAAGTACTCCATTGCTTCATCAGGGTCTTTATCTTCAAAAGTTCCATTGCACATCAATTCAACCATTTGCCTATCTCTAGGTGTTAACCCTTCATAAAAATGTGAAACTAATCTCCATGTTTCAAAACCATGATGAGGGCAAGTACTAAGCAAGTCTCGATACCTATCCCAACATTGGTAAAACGTTTCTCCTGGTTTTTGAGTGAAAGTGGTGATTTGTCTTTTGAAAGAGTTTGTTTTATGAGATGGAGAAAACTTCTTTAAAACATGTTGTTGCATTTCATCCCAAGCATGAATGGATCTTGGTCTCAAATTTTGTAGCCATGTTTTAGCTTTATCTTTTAATGAAAAAGGAAAAAGCTTTAATCTGATGATGTTCATGCTACAATTTGAATCATTATATATGTTACAAACCTCCTCAAATTCCCTTAAATGAAAGTATGGATTTTCCAATTCTAAGCCATGAAAAGAAGGTAAAAGTTGAATAATGCCTGCTTTAAAATTAAAATGAGATGCATCAGGAGGAAAAAATATACATGATGGTGCACTTGTTCTTATGGGATTCATGTGGTTTCTAAGTGTTCTAGCACTGTGGGATTCATGTGGTCTCTAAGTGTTCTAGCACGGTTATTCTCATTATTCTCATTATGAAGTGATTGATTATCTTCTTCGGCCATATTTTCTGAAAATGATGAGGATACCCTACAAAGTCTACCACTTGATGTACGTGACCACACTCTTATGCACGTGTAGGAATAGAATAAAAGGAAAAAGAAAACAAAAGAAGAAGAAACAAGAGAAAAGAAACAAAGTTATATACAAGAAAAGTGAAAAGAAAAAAATAAAATAAATATTATAATTTATACAAGGACTTACCTCCCCAGCAACGGCGCCAAAAACTTGACACGACTAAAAGATTGATGTCTTCTCCCAAGTGCAGGAGTGTCGAAGTAATAAATAACCCGGCAAGACCGGGGTCGAACCATAGGGAGGTTACTTGTACAAATTATAAATAACAATAATACAACAACAATAACAATAACAACAACAACAACAACAATAATAATAGTAATAACAGCAATAATAATAATAATAATAATAATAAAGAAAAAGAAAAAGAAGAAGAAGATGAAGAAGAAGATGAGAACTTTGAGATAGAATATTAACGTAAAGATTTAACAACGATAACAAACAATGTCAAGGTTAGAGGATCCACTAATGGTATGTCAAACAAGTATAGTATAAACTCTTATTATTCAATTGGAAACCACACACAAAGGAGGTTCCAATCAGATTATAGATTGTTAACATGATTACATTAGTCAACTTATTCAATGAATGCTAATACTTGTAAATTTTGTCAAGCATTCATGATTATAACTTATGTTAACGACAAATCAAGTTCCTTTTATAGCTCAGGTGGCGGTTATACCATACAATATGAACTCTGAAAGTGCCAAGCATTTGTTGTACCAAGTATTATACAACATAAATCAAGATTAGTTATTTAACAAGCAAAGTATTAAAGAATGAACAAGATAACAAATATAAAACATGTTAGTATCAAACATTAAACTCCATATTAAGTTTACACTATACTTATTCTTACACCATTAGTGTAACCTTTTCACCTTGACATAATTAACTTAGCTAGACATAATGAAAGAAAGAAAAATAGATAAACAAAATAAGAACATAAATAAGATAAAAGTTAACTAAGTAAAGGAAAGGAAATCAAAGGCATAAACTTGATATTAATGAAAACAAAGCATAAACATTACAAAAAATACAAAGAGAGAAAGCAAGAGCATGATCTTGATCTAGAAACCAAGATGCCTAAATGCATGGCAAATGCCTCCTTTTATAGGCCAAAATTGGGAACTATTGATTTGATGACTAATTGATGAGTGGGTAGCCAACTCTTGACTTGGTGACAATCCTTATCTTCTCTTGTCTGCCCAAAACGTCATTGATAACATCAAAATTGGATCCACTCGAAAACATGAAAGTTGTAGGCAATTGTCTCAGCTTTCTTGTGTAAAACATTCAGCTCATTTGGACTTCTAAAACTCCAGATATGGCCAACATACTGAACAGTGCTCGGGCTGGAGGACAACTTCGGGCTTTTTTGTTGTTGCAATAATTTGGACTTGAAAATGGCCTTTTTAGATCTTGGGTTCCATGATAATGGCCTTTTTAGATCTTGGGCTCCATATGAAAGTTGTAGGCCTATGTCTTACCTTTCCATCCATATAAAGTAGACCTAAATCTGAGATATATAGCTCTAGATATGACCCAATTACCAAACAGTGTTTCAGTTTGAATTACATCGATATCTCTTTTCTAATTTTGGTCATCTCTTTGCCCTTGCAATTTAAGTTCTTAAAGTCATCAATCAATCCTTTCATTTATGTGATAGGCCTGCATTTAAAATGAACATTTACCACAAATTAAAGGTATCTTATATTATAAGATATATTATTATAAAACATGCTTTAGTTAAGGAGTTATTAATACTTCAAGTGCAAAATGATGATATAAAACCATGATAAAAATACACTTTTAAGTACTAATCAAACACTATTCGGTAATTAGGTCATATCTGGAGCTATAGATGTAATATTTAGGTCCAATTTATATGGATGGAATATCTGGAGCTACAGATCTTAGATTTAGGTCTACTTTATATGGATGGAAAGGTAAGACATAGGCCTACAACTTTCATTTGGAGCTCAAGATCTAAAAAGGCCATTTTCAAATGCAAATTATAGCAACAACATAGAAGCCCGAATCTATCCTCCAGCCCGAGCACTGTTCAGTATTTTGGCCATATCTGGAGTTCTAGAAGTCAAAATAAGCTGAATGTTTTACACAAGAAAGCTGAGACAATTGCCTACAACTTTCATGTTTTTCAGTGGCTCTAATTTTAACGTTATCAATGACATTTTGGGCAGACAAGAGAAGATAAGGATTGTCACCAAGTTAAGAGTTGGTCACCCACTCATTAATTAGTCATCAAATCAATAGTTCTCAATTTTGGCCTATAAAAGGAGGCATTTGCCATGCATTTAGGCATCTTGGTTTCTAGATTAAGATTATGCTCTTGCTTTCTCTCTTTGTATTTTTTGTATTGTTTATGCTTTGTTTTCATTAATATCAAGTTTATGCCTTTCATTTCCTTTCCTTTACTTAGTTAACTTTTATCTTATTTATGTTCTTATTTTGTTTATTTATTTTTCTTTCTTTCATTATGTCTAGCTAAGTTTATTATGTCAAGGTGAAAAGGTTACACTAATGGTGTAAGAATAAGTATAGTGTAAACTTAATATGGACTTTAATGTTTGATACTAACATGTTTTGTATTTGTTATCTTGTTCACTCTGTAATACTTTGCTTGTTAAATAACTAATCTTGATTTATGTTGTATAACACTTGGTACAACAAATGCTAGCCATGACCCGGCGTGACCCGGCCGACCCGGCGGGTTGACCCGGAAACCCGGACGACCCGACAAAACCCGGTCAAAAATCCAGTTGCAACCCATTGACTTTTGTTTTTTTTTTTTACTAAAAGGACGTCGTTTTGAATTTTTTTTAAAATAGAAATTGACCCGGCCGACCCGGTCAAAACCTGAAACCCGGGCCTTGAACCGGGCCGGCCACCAGGCCGGGTTTAAAAACTATGAGAATAAGTATAGTGTAAACTTAACATGGACTTTAATGTTTGATACTAACATGTTTTATATTTGTTATCTTGTTCACTCTTTAATACTTTGCTTGTTAAATGACTAATCTTGATTTTTATGTTTTATAACACTTGGTACAACAAATGCTTGGCACTTTCATAGCCCATACTGTATGGTATAACCGACACCTGAGCTATGAAAGGAACTTGATTTGTTGTTAACATAAGTTATAATCATGAATGCTTGACAAGATTTACAAGTATTAGCATTAATTGAATAAGATGACTAATGTAATCATGTTAACAATCTATAATCTGATTGAAACCTCCTTTGTGTGTGGTTTCCAATTCAATAATAAGAGTTTATACTATACTTGTTTGACATACCATTAGTGGAACCTCTAACCTTGACATTTGTTATTATCATTATTTAATCCTTACATTAATATTCCATCTCCAAGTTCTCATCATCTTCTTCTTCTTCTCTTTCTTTATTATTATTAGTACTACTACTACTACTACTAGTATTATTATTATTATTATTATTGTTATTGTTATTGTTGTTGTTGTTGTTGTTGCTATTATTATTGTTATTGTTGTTATTACTATTGTTGTTGTTTATAATTGTTGTTTATAATTTGTACAATTAACCTCCCTGTGGTTCGATCCCAGTCTCGCCGGGTTATTTATTACTTTGACACTCCTGCACTTGGGAGAAGATATCAATCTTTTAATCGTGTCAAGTTTTTGGCGCCGTTACTGGGGAGGTAAGTTCTTGTATAAATTATAGTAGTTATTTTATTCTCTTTTCACTTTTCTTGTATATAACTTTGTTTCTTTTCTCTTGTTTCTTCTTCTTTTGTTTTTATCTTCCTTTTATTCTATTCCTACATATGCATGAGAGTGTGGTCACGTACATCAAGTGGTAGACTTTGTAGGGTATCCTCATCATTTTCAGAAAATATGGCCGAAGAAGATAATCAATCACTTTATAATGAGAATAATGAGAATAACTATGCAAGAACATTTAAAGAACACATGAATCCCACAAGAACAAGTGCACAGACCACATGAATCCCACAAGGCTAGAACACTTAGAGACCACATGAATCCCACAAGAACAAGTGCACCATCATGCATAGTTTTTCCTCCCGATGCATCTCATTTTAATTTTAAGCCAGACATTATTCAACTTTTACCTTCTTTTCATGGCTTAGAATTGGAAAATCCATACTTGTATTTAAGGGAATTTGAGGAGGTCTGCAACATATATAATAATTTAAATTGTAGCATGAACACCATCAGATTAAAGCTTTTTTTCCTTTTTCATTAAAAGATAAAGCTAAAACATGGCTCCAAAATTTGAGACCAGGATCCATTCGTGCTTGGGATGAAATGCAACAACAGTTTTTGAAGAAGTTTTTCCCATCTCACAGAACAAACTCTTTCAAAAGACAAATCACTACTTTCACTCAAAAACCAGGAGAAACATTTTACCAATGTTGGGATAGGTATCAAGACTTGCTTAGGACTTGCCCTCACCATGGTTTTGAAACATGTAGATTGGTTTCACATTTCTATGAAGGGTTAACACCTAAAGATAGGCAAATGGTTGAATTGATGTGCAATGGAACTTTTGAAGATAAAGACCCTGACGAAGCAATGGAGTACTTAGACTTGTTAGCTGAAAATGCTCAAAATTGGGACACCGCGGGTACTTATGAGGCGAGTAAAACTCAACCTCATACATCTAGTGGAGGTATGTACAACCTTAGGGAAAATCATGACCTTCAAGCCAAGTTTGCATCTTTAGCTAGAAAAGTCGAGGCACTAGAGTTGAAAAAGAGTGGTCAATTAAAATCTGTTGAAAACATTATGTGTCAAATATGTGAAACAAATGAGGTAAGTATTTCTAACATTGAGAATAAAGTTAATGATCTTACTTCTCTTGTGCGTTCTTTGGCTTGTGGAAATGTGCAGAAGGTGAAAGTTTGTAGCATATGCTCCTTATAAGGACATGCTTCGGATATGTGCCCAACAATGCAAGAAGATTATATTGAACAAGCTCATGCAATTGATGGAGCATTCAACGGACAACCCCAGCATAAATATGATCCCTTTTCCAACACGTACAATCCCGGATGGAGAGATCATCTCAATTTACGTTATGGCAACCCATCCCAACAAGGCAATCAAGGCCGACAATTCCATCCCCATGGATTTCAACCCCAACAGAATTATCAAACAAGACAACCTCTTCTATTCACAAACTTCAATGTTACGGGGTCGTCATCCAATGATGATCTTCGTGAGATGATGAAAACTTTAGCTTCTAATACTGTTACCTAGCAATAAAATGTCATGTCTTTTCAACAGGAAACAAGGTCAAGTATTCACAACTTGGAGAAGCAAATGGGGCAAGTAGCTTCAAGTATAGGGAAATTGGAGGCACAAATGAATGGAAAATTGCCTTCCCAAGCATTGAATCCAAAAGAGAATGTTAGTGCGATCATGCTGAGAAGTGGGAAAGAACTTGAAGAGAAAAGGTCAAAACAAATTGAGATGGAGGAAGAAGAAGAGATAGAAACTGAATTGAGTACAAAAAAGGAACATCATCCTTCTCCACAAACTAAAACATCGACCAACACTCCAAAGGTAACTCCTCACTCAATGAATTCCTGTTTTAAAGCAATTCCACCCTTTCCTGTTAGTTCTTCTAGGTCAAAGAAAGAGGACAAAGAAAAAGAAATTTTAGAGATTTTCAAGAAAGTAGAACTCAACATTCCTTTGCTTGATGCTATCAAGTAAATTCCCATGTATGCCAAACTTTTGAAGGAGTTGTGTACTACCAAGAGAGCTTTCAAACTGAAAGGTCATGAAATGGTAAGTATGGGTGAAGTTGTGTCTGCTGTTGTTCAAAAGAATATGCCTTTAAAGCAGAAGGACCCAGGTGCGTTTACTATCCCATGTGTTATTGGTAATGCTAGTTTTAAAAGAGCTTTATGTGATTTAGGTGCATCCATTAGTGTTATGCCTAAACATGTTTATGATTCTCTTAGTCTGGAACCTTTGAATAAAACTAGCATTGTAATACAACTTGCAGATCGTAGTTTTGTTTACCCACTTGGTGTGATAGAAGATGTCCTAGTCAAGATTGATAGTTTGGTTATTCCATGTGATTTTTATATTCTTAATATGGAACATGATTCTTGTGATTTATTAACCAACACTCCTATATTGTTTGGGAGACCATTCTTGAAAACTACCAATACAAAGATTGATTGTGGTAAGGATACTTTGTCTATGGAGGTAGGAGATGAAAAGATTGAATTTAATTTTCATGATGCAATGACATATCCTTATAACAATGTTTATTCTATCATATGTTATGACCAAGTTGATAAGTGTATGCAGCAGGTTTGTGATTTTGATAGCGAAGATGGATTAAGCATAGCTTTGAGCTATGGCTATGATTTTACCAAGATAGAAGAGATGGAGAGGCATATATGTGTTCCCCAAAATGTGCATGAATCAGCATTGGCTTTACAAGCTTCGCAAATTATCCTTCATGATGCAGGAGTCATCCCCCCCATCACGGACAGTGAATGGGTGGCGTCTATCCTTTTGGTACCTAAAAGGACTGCCACCATGTTGAGAGAAAAACAAAATGAAGCTTACGAGAATGCAAGGATTTACAAAGAAAAGACTAAGAATCTTCATGATCGAATGCTTACAAGAAAGGAATTTCATGTTGGAGACAAAGTCCTTCTTTATCATTCGCGTTTGAAACTTTTTCCTGGAAATTTGTGCTCTCGTTGGATTGGACCCTTTGTTGTTTCTAATATTTTTTCTTATGGTGCAGTTGAAATTACAAGTTTAAAAACTAGCAAAGTACTCAAGGTCAATGAACATCGTTTGAAACCTTTCTATGAAGGTTGGACGGCAGAACTCACCGCTTCTGTAGAGTTAGCTGAACCAATCTATGAAGAATGAGCGTGCCACATGTCAAGCCAATGACATAAAACAAAAGCGCTTACTGGGAGGCAACCCAGCACAAAAAAAATATATATCAGATTTGCTTTCTTTTTCCTTATCTTTTACTTTTTTGTATTTTAATTTATTTTCTGTCATTCTCTTATGTTCCTTTGCTTTTATTTCAACATTGAGGACAATGTTGTGTTTTAAGTGTGGGGGTATTGGGAGAATTTTTATTTTCTTATTTTAGTTTTCTTTGTTGTTCAAAAAAAAAAATCATGTTTGATCTTTTTAACTCCTATTGGTTTTTGAGAATATGAGTATTATGTATGAGAATTAATTGAGATAGATGAAGAGATAAATCAAATGAAAGAGTATGCATGCAAATTTTAAGGTTTAATTGGTTTAGGGATTGACTTTGAGAATATGCCATGTTGATTTTATAGTGTTATACTACTGCAAGTTTTTGAGCCTTCAACATTGTATTCTTTGAGTGTGCATTCTTTCAATGATATGTATCTCTAGAACTTGCTTCATATCTTATTGAGATTATATTCCATTACAAATATACATGAAGATGATAAAGGCATTAGGAATTTCAATCACTTGAACCAAAAAACCAACCTAAAGCATATTATCCTTAGTGAGCCCCTTTTGAGCTTATTTATCTTTTCTTTATCCATGTATAAGCCTTAACTTTATATATGTTTTCCTTTTCCCCTGGCCAAGGATTAGTAGAGCATATACTTGTGATATTTCATGGAATTATGGTTGGAAATTATGTGAAAAGACAGAAGAAGTGATGCTTGATGAAAAGATGGGCAAAATTACAAAAAAAGAAAAAAAGAAAAAAAAGAAGAAGAAAAAATGTTCCTTTATGTTCTTAAGATTTTATGCTTAAAACAAAAGCAATTAAGCATTGGTGATTAAAGATGAAAAATTTATGAGCTTTGATGGAATATCTTGTTTGAAATATCATTTTTCGGAATGCTCTACTTTCTTTGATTTGAACCTTTTCTTTTACTCTCTTTTACCTCACCTTAACCTTAGCCCAATTACAACCGGAAAATAAGACCTTTTGATTCATGTATTGTTTGTAATATATTAATAATGGAGATGAGATTGAAAAGCAAGCTTATGGTAGAACATACTCTTTGATTGAATTTGAGAGATTTAGACACATAAACCCTAAACACATGAGTGTTGGAGTGTATATCAATGAGAGGACCTATCACTTTGGCATGGCATAGATTTCATTTAAATATTGATGATTGATTGAATTTTGAAGTTTGCATGTAAACAAATTCATAAAAATTTATTTATTTTATTCTTTTTTATTATATTCTTATTTATAATGCATGTACTCTTGGACATTGATGGGAGATTAAGAGATTGATCATGGTTATTTTCAATTTAATTTTATTTATCCTTTCTCGAGGACGAGAAAGAGCTAAGTGTGGGGGTATTTGATGTAACCATATTATTCGATTGTTTCACCCACATTTACCTAATGTTTTGTCCATGTTTTATATGTAAAATGCCTTGATATTCTTTGTTTTATGTTTTGAAGGCACTTTTGGATGAAAAATGCAAAAAGGAGTAAATTGGAGATAATTGGCAGATTTGATGTTCAGTCGATGTTTTGTGCAGAGCGTGATTTCTAGAGATCAAAATGAAGTGATTCCAGTGGCTCTAAAAAGCTAACATCCATACCTTTCTGGAAATGTAATGCAAGAAAAATACAAAGAGGAAGATCATGGAAATCACATCCTTCAAAGTCAAATCTCGTATTCTGCCACTGTTGACCTTTGTCCATTCAAAATTCCATATCTGGAGCTATAGAAGTCCAATTGATGCAAAATCAATTTTGTTGGATTCCTGACTCAGAGGTCTAGAAACGCTCCAATGTTTAGCCAAAAACGATGTCAGATGAGGGCGATATGAGGTTTCAAAGATGACAACTGAATTCTGCCAGCAATCAGGTTTCGTGAAGAAATGAGTCCAAATTATGTTTCGAAGCTTCTAAACTATTATCCAAGTTATAATTTCAGCAATTTAGCCCCTCTAGTAAATCAATCTAGAAGGTAAAGAAAAGTAGCCACCAACCTCAATCCACCAACCTCAAATCACCAACCACAAACCAGCTACAAGTTGGAATGCTGCCATTGTCAAAGAAGGAGGCTACAATGGTGGGTTGTTTGTGGTGACTACTAATGTCAAAGTTTGACATGTTTGGCAGCCACCATTATTGATAAAGAAGCAAGAGGAGCTGCCCTTGAAGCCTATATATAGACACCAAGAGAGCCAAGAAAGAAGAGGAGGGAGTGCACTAGAATCAAAGAAAGGTGGTAGCAACTAGAAGTGAAGAAACACAAACTCTCCTCTCTACATACTAGAAATAATGCTTTCTTTTATCTTTAGGAGTAGTTGTTCAATAGATATGCAAGGCTAAGCTCTTTTCTTGGTTGCAAGGACGCAGAAACTTTCAGATTTCAAGAACTATGAGATTTATTCTTCCATTTATTTTCAGTTTGTATTATGAATGAGTATGATTGTTTTCCTATGCATATTTTCTATGATTGTTGTTGATAATTGCTAGAGCGGACTCTAAGTTATTATTGTGAACAATCTATTGCTAAGTTTGGTATCAAAACCGGAGTTAGGGTATATAAACTTGTGAAGCAACTAAGCTTGATAATTGTGGCGGAACTACGTTATTAAACTTAGGGAAAACATTCGATCAAAGCAACACAAGCAGACAACTTGGTTGTTAAGATTAATGAATTTATCTAGATCTTAAGGCTGCCATTAGATTAAATCATTAGTGCGGACACTGTGATTATTTGTTGGTTAGGGCTAGTTATACGGCGGATCCGTTAATTAACCAAAATTAAGAAAAGATAAAAATTCAGAATATAAACTGGAGTTTCGTTTCAAGGATCGGTTCTGATTTCTGTAGGTGGATGTGTGCTTGTGACCAAGGTTTGTTTTCTTGATAAATTTCAGTTTTAATTGATTGTGTTCACTAGTTTAATTTCTTCTATAGTTTAGATTATCACAAATCAAAACCCCCCAATTGCATAACGTATAGCATAAAAATCTAAAACTAAATCTTCCTCGTGGGATCGATCCCTTGCTTGCTCTATACTATCTTGTGTGTTTTAAGCTAGGGTAATTAATTTGTGCGACCGCGACATCGCAACAGCAAGCAACCTGGAGATGATAATGATTTACAAGAAGTAGATCATATTGATGAATTAGTTTATGATTAACTTGAATCTACTTTAAGTAAAAATAAGTTTGATGAATCTGAAGATGTGCAAATGATTTATTTTCAGGAAAAAATCATGGATGAAAAATACACCAAAAATATTGATGCGGATCTTTTGTCAAAAGTGACAACAAATTCGACATCTGACATCACACCAATTGATGATTACTTTCCTAACGAATCCTTACTTTCTCTTAGTCCAATGCCTTAATATGATAAAAATATCAATTTTCTTGTTTCAGGAGATTTACTAGTTGATTGGAGTACCCAAGACAAAGAAACATTTTTGAACGAAGTGAAGAAATTTTATTGGGATGACCCTTACTTATTCAAATATTGTCCTAATCAAATATTTCAAAGATGCATTCCTGACAATGAGATGTGGAAGATTTAGGTTGTTAATGTATTATAGAATTCCTGAAGATATTCGCTGGTTGATTAAAGCAAGGTCTGATTATCAAGATTAGTCATTTAACAAGCAAAGTATTAAAGAGTGAACAAGATAACAAATACAAAACATGCTAGTATCAAACATTAAACTCCATATTAAGTTTACAGTATACTTATTCTTACACCATTAGTGTAACCTTTTCACCTTGACATAATGAACTTAACTAAACATAATGAAAGAAAGAAAAATAATTAAACAAAATAAGAACCTAAAGAAGATAAAAGTTAACTAAGTAAATGAAAGGAAATGAAAGACATAAACTTGATATTAATGAAAGCAAAGCATAACCATTACAAAAAATACAAAGAGAGAAAGCAAGAGCATGATCTTGATCTGGAAACCAAGATGCCTAAATGCATGGCAAATTCCTCCCTTTATAGGCCAAAATTGGAAACTATTGATTTGATGACTAATTGATGAGTGGGTGACCAACTCTTGACTTGGTGACAATCTTTATCTACTATTGTCTGCCCAAAACTTCATTAATAACATTAAAATTAGAACCGCTAAAAAACATGAAAGTTGTAGGAAATTGGCTTAGTTTTCTTGTATAAAAAATTGAGGTAATTTTGACTTCTAGAACTCTAGATATAGGCCAAACACTAAACAGTGCTCAAGCTGGAGGACAGATTCGAACTTCTTTGTTGTTGCTCCAATTTGGACTTGAAAATGACATTTTTCAATCTTAGGCTCCATATGAAAGTTGTAGGCCTCTATCTTACCTTTCCATTCATATAAAGTAGACCTAAATCCAAGATCTACATCTCCAGATATGACCCAATTACATAATAGTATTTTGGTTTGGATTGCACTGGCATCTCTTTTCTAAATTTGGCCATCTTTTTGTCCTTTCAATTTTAGTTCTTAAATTCATCAATCAATCCTTTCATTTATGTGATAGGCCTGTATTTAAAATGAACATTCACCACAAATTAAAGGTATCTTATATTATTAGATATGTTATTATAAAACATGTTTTAGTTAAAGAGTTATTGATACTTCAAGTGCAAAATAATGATATAAAACCTTGATAAAAATGCACTTTTAAGTACTAAATAGTGGCCACATCTTGACTTAGTGACAATCCTTATCTTCTGATTTGAACAAAATGTCATTGATAACGTTAGAATTTGAATCAACCTTACTCATAAAAGTTCTAAGAAATTGTCTCAGCTTTCCAGAAAAAAAAAAGGTCATTTGGACTTCTACAACTCGAGATATGGGCTGAACAGTGTCTAGGCTGCAGGACAGATTTGAACTTTTACGTTGTTGCTAAGATTTGGACTTCCAAACAGTAGAATTGAGTCTTGACATCCCATGAAAGTTTTAGGCCTATGTCTTAGCTTTCCATCTATCTAAAGTAGACCTAAATGTGAGATCTACAACTCTAGATATGACCTAATTACCGAACAGTGTTCCAGTTTGGGTTGTACCAGCATCTCTTTTGTAAGTTTGACCCTCTTTTTGGCCTTTCAATTTTAATACTTTAACTCATCAATCAATCCTTTTATTTATGTGATATGCCTGCATTTAGAATGAATATTGATTGTGCATCAAAAGTATTATTAAGTCTCTTATTTTACATATCTATTTATTATTTTTATTTGTGTTTTTTATAATCATTGATGTGCTTTTTAGTAATGAAGTTTCTTTTAATATTTCAATAGGTTTTTAGAGCTTAAATGGATTATGTCAGAAAATTTAATGTCAAAATTAAAAAAAAAAAGAATTCAAGAGAAATTTAGTTGAAGTTTGAAGCAAATCTTGGATCAAATAAGTGCTCCAAATTTTCCCTAAAAAATCAATTCTATTCCAATCCTAAAAAAGATTATCATATGATCTATTTCAAGCCCAAACTTGCCTTATATTGTGTGCAAACTTCAACCATCAAACACTTAAGGTTTCAATGTCAATCTTAGCCTAAATAATAGGTATATTTATATCTTTATATGATGCTTAAGTTCAGCCCCAAATCAGCTTCCAAATCCGCCTAAGCACAATCCATGATCTTACATGTCCACACAATAAATAACAATTGATTTATTTTGGATAATCCATTGATCTAAGAAGGAAAGCACATGGATGGAAAGCTGGAGGGGACATTGTTATATTATTTTGGGTTAAAAATAAGAAAGAGGGCTCATAAAGGAGGAAGAAAAACATGCATCAAAGTGGTTTCCAAATTAGCCTTATTTGATTTTTCAGAACACCTTTCGGTGTTTGGCCTATAACTTTTGAATCAACCGTCCAAATGAGCTATTCTTTAATGATCTAAAAATCTGACATAATTTCCTATAAATATGTCTTTAATAGCCATCTCCAAAAATAGCTTCTAAGAGGGTTGAAATTACCGTCCAAAGTTAGAATCATATTTGTGTTTGAATTTTTACTGAAATTGTGTTGTGTTCTTCTTTATAGATTTCAGTTCTTTTGTTTATAAAATTTATTATTTCAGTTTGATTCAAGTTATTTCATATTTATTAAAGTATTCGTATATATAATCATGGTCGACTAATCTCTTTCTTGGATCTAAATCAAGGATGATAGTGTTTGAAGTGAATTTTTTAAGATATGAATGAATCTTAATGTTTATCTTCTCACTTTCTTCATGAATGTTTTATTATTGAAAAGAAATTTTAGAAATCATTTAAGTAATCTTATAATCTTGAATTTTTACATACAAACTTTAGTTTTGGTATAGAGATTGTTTGATTCAATGTCATACTTAATATAAAAGTGCTTGTTCATTCTTAAGCAATAATTAATCTTCATCTTTTTGAACTTCATTATAATATCTTCCAATCTAATATCACCATCGTTGATATTGGGTTGAGTTATCTTATATATGTTGAAGGAATCACCAATACATCACCATTAAAATTGATTTGGACCAAGACTTACTTTTTTTTTATCATTTAAAATCTATTTACACGTTTAAATATTTGAAAACAAATCCATCAATTATTTTTAATCAAGTTATTGTTAATTTAATTTCTCTTGATTTTTTTATTACCTAGCTTAATTTTTAGATTTACCTCTTTATGGATATGACCTTGATCTTGCCAAGTTAATTGCTACATCGCACATTCGTGCACTTGCGAGATAAAAAAAGTCGATCATAAAAAGCGGTCAAGTAATTTTGGCACCATTGTTGGGGAGCTAGTAAGCAAAGGTAACAAATTTAGATTTGATTATTGGAAAATCAAAAAAATTAAATGGATAGTTTTACAGCCTAAAAAAATTCAAATGGCTGGTTTTATCGCCTAAAAAAAATAACCTCAACTTTTCGGATATTGGACTGTAGACTGGGCTACTAATTGTTGGATTTTGATTAGTCCAACTGTCTTCCTTTTAATGCCTATTCTAATTAGTTTCTAATATTTATTGTTTATATTATAAGGCTGGTTTTACTACCTCTTATTTACTTTATTTTATCTTGTTGCTTTATTGTGATTATTTTTCTTATATTTATTGTTTAAAGTACTTAGCTAGTATTACCACCTCTTTATTCATACTTGTTATAATTATCTTTTAATGTTTATTGTTGTTAATATTGCTTATTAGTTAGAGTGTGAATTTTTTAATTTATTGTATTTTTATTTTTGAGCTATTACTTTATCTTTTATGTTTTATTTACTTTTATTTGCAATTTTTTTTCCTTTTCCTTTTCCTTTCTTTTCATATTCATATAATTGTTATATTATTATTTTCATCATAGCTAATGTTGAAGATGTAGAGGGTGAAGGGAGTGTTCAAGGCCATACCTCCACAATTTAATGATCAACCTAATTTTTGAACTCTTAGAGAGTATCTTCACCTAGCTAGACAAAGTATACATTCGTGTATTATCTTGCCTCTTAACCAACAAGCTTTTAATTTGAAACCGGGTATGATCCAACTTCTTCCCACATATCATGGTATGGATTCTAAAAATCCATACATACACATTAAGAACTTTGAAGAGGTATGTAATACTTTTATTGATAGAACATGCACTGAGAAAACTATTCGACTTAAATTGTTCCCATTCTCTCTAAAGGATAAAGCCAAGCTTTGGCTAAACTCCTTGCGTCTTAGGTCTATAGGTACATGGAGGGAAATGTAAGCTGAATTTTTGAGAAAATATTTCCCCACTCATAGGACGGTAACTTTACAATGTCAAATGATGAGTTTTTCTTGTAGTCCAAATAATGAGTATATGAGCAGAATTAAGTGATAATAATGCAAGAGTTTGTAAATTTGAATATTTCAGGAAGTATTATAATAGATCTTGTTAAGAATGGTTACTAAGATGCGTCTCAAGAGTCACTTTAATAAAAGAGCTCTTTTACTCTACCATTCTAGTAGCAACAATTATGCACATGCTTTATGAAATAGAAAATAATTTTTTTTATCAACTGCTACCCTCTTCCCCTAACCAAAACGAGACATTGTCCTCAATGTTCTAAGGTAGAACGATAGAGTATAGAAGATATTACCTGAAATAACAAACACTGACAAACCTGAAACACATTGAAACAAATCTAAGCAACAACAAAACACAATAATAAAACCGAAAGACATAAAGATTCACAAATGAAGGCTCAAATCCAATCTAAGCTTTTTACGGCTTTCGTTAGGTGACCAATTTATACGACTCATGGAAGGATCAATTACAGGAATGAAAGATTGTAGTTGATCAATCAATTATTCAGCAGTAGTAGCAGATATTATGATTTGTCGTGCAGAAGATGTTAGAAATTCCTATTCCACAGCATGATCAAGAAAAGACAACAACTTATCATAATAACCATTAACATTTAACAAACCTATGGGTTTATGGTGAATGTGCAGTTGAGCCCAAGAGGAAATATGAAAGATCTCTTTCAATGTGCCTAGACCACCTAGTAAAGCAATGAAGGCATCAGCATGGTTAAACATTACATTCATTCAAAGCATCAGCATGGTTAAACATTGCATTCATTCGAGCCAATATTGTGGAGACCTGAAGTTCCTCTCCAATTGTTTTTCCAATGATGTCCCTTTGTGCTAAAGCTTCGGGGACGACCCCCAAAACTTGACTACCTTCTAAAAATGCAGCTATTGACACACCTCCCATTAACCCAAGATTGCCTCCCCTATACACTAAATGAATCTTTCTCTCAGCTAGCATTTGACCAAGATGATTTGCTGATTCTAAAAACTCCTTTTCTTTCCTAGGATTAGATCCACCAAAAACACAAATATTTCTTATATGATGACTTGAGGAACTTGCCATTTCTACGCACTTGTGTATTTGTTGAATGTATGGGTTGAGTAGAAATGAAAGAAAGGAAAAGAGGGTTTTATAGATGAGAAATTAGAAAGGCAATCATACCACCTATATGTAGGCCAACTAGAGTCTCACACACACTCTCTCTCTCTTTATTTATTTATTTATTTACTTTTGAAAAAGCATGTGTATGTATAGGTAGTTGTGATTGTGGCTCACATCTTCCATTGGTTTTACGTCCAAGAACGGCTTAAACGCCCTCTATAGGTCGGGGATACGCTTCCCATCCAGTTTTCTTAGAAACTGGAAACAAGGTCTTTTTTAGTCAGATTTCCAAGACTAAGTCGATCATGTTCTTTTTTAGTCAGATTTCCAAGACTAAGTCTTTTTTAGTCATAAATCATGAATTGCACGATGCACATCTCCACTAGGATGCGTCTCAAGAGTCAATAGAAGATTATCTAAAGACTCCTTACTCAGGCCATCCTTAATGAATTGCATTTTATCTTCACGGTTTATAGATACCATTCCTAAAGAACGACATTGTGTATTACAAGTCCACCTAGCACATCGACGATAGACTTTCAGGCATTTTGCATGACGTTTCTTCGCAAAAGTGCTTTTACCTATTCTAGGCATGTGTGAAATGAAGGAGTTAGAGGACTCACCTGATAATCGGACCTTTCCTTCAATCAACCAGCGAATATCTTCAGGAATTCCATGATTTATTAACAATCTCAATCTTGCACATCTAGCACGGTAAATTTTTATAATCGCATTTTGAGGCAGAGTGGGAAAATTCTTTTTCAATTTTTCAAGATTAGTGTCCATTTTCAAATGAGAATTGGAAGAGAGATTAAAAGAATTGCACAAATATATACACAGATATCAATTATTGTGGGTAACTGAAAGAACCGACTTAAGTCACGGAGTACCATTGTCCGCCATTTGACCGGGGTGAGAGAAACTAGCAAAAATCACTTAAAAAGAAACACAAAAACAATGTAAGAAAAAAATAATAATCAACCTTTATCTACAAGATCATTCAAACTAGTTGATTCATTTTCACTAGGAAAATTATCAAAGTAAGCTTTCAAATGATGTCTTTTTTCCTTAAAAACATTGTCATTCATTGAATTCTCAATATCACAGGCCCCATAAGGATTGTTCCATCTTGATCTTAGCTCTCTAGGAAATGAATAAAGTTGAGAATTATAAAACAAAACTTTTTTACCAGTGTCAACTTTTTGACAATTTTCACAAATTTTGCAGAATGCGTGTGTGTCCTTGAACATGGTGGGCCAATAAAATCCATTTTGAAAGATTTTTATAGTTGTTTTTTTTTTACGAGAAATAACTTCCACATGCTTTAGAATGACAAAGTTTAATGACACTACTTACCTCATTGTCGGGAATGAATCTTTGAAATATTTGACCAAGACAATATTTGAATAAGTTAGGGTCATCACAATAAAAGTTCTTCACTTCATTCAAAAACTTTCCTTTATCTTAGGTACTCCAATCAGTTGGAAAATCTCTTAAAGCTAGAAAATTGATATTTTTATCATACCAAGGCATTGGACTAAGAGAAAGTAATGATTCGTTAGGACAAGTATTATATTATATCAAAAAGGGTCCTTTTTATGATGGTAATCATCAATTGGTATGATGTTAGTTTTTTTTTTTTTTTTTATTTCCGTGGATGTTGAATTTGTTGTCACTTTTGACAAAAGATCCGCATCAACATTTTCGGTGCTTTTTTCATTCGTGATTTCTTCCTCAGAATAAATCTTTTGCAAATCTTCAGATTCATCCAACTCTTTTTACGTAAAGTAGATTCAAGTTGATCATAAACTAATTCATCAATATGATCCACTTCTTGTAAATCATTATCTTCTCTAGGTTGTTTGCAAGTGTTGAAAATATCCATCTCCAATGTCATGTTTACAAATGATAGCTTCATCAGTCCATTCCTACAATTAATCAATGCGTTAGAAGTTGCAAGAAACGGACGTCCTAAAATAACAAGAAATGAATTACATGCTTCAATAGGTTGTGTGTCCAAGACACTAAAATGCACAGGATAAATGAATTTATCGACTTGTACTAACACATCTTCAATTATTTCTCTAGGCACTTTTACAGATGTATCAGCAAGTAAAAGAGATATAGAAGTTGGTTTTAACTCACCTAGATTGAGACTTTGAAAAACTGAATATGGAAGTAAATTCACACTAGCTCCAAGATCAAGTGAAGCTCTTTCAATTTTATGCTCTCCAATAAAACAAGAAATTGTAGGACAACCAGGGTCTTTATATTTCAAAGCATTATTGTTGTGAAGAATAGCACTTACTTGTTTGGCTAGAAAGGCTTTCTTTTTCACATTCAGTTTCCTCTTCACAGTGCATAGATCTTTCAAAAATTTAGCATAGAAAGGAATCTGTTTAATAGCATCCAACAAAGGTATATTGATTCTTACCTATTTGAAAGTTTGAAAAATTTCAGAGTTGTATTTGACTTTCCTTTGTTTGGTCATGACTTGAGGAAATGGAAGTGCTAGAGGAGGATCAGTCTTTTCTTTGCAATTTTCAGATTTAACCCCTTCCTTACCCTCAGAGATTGACTCATCATCTTTCTCATAAGGTTCAAGAGAGGGTTTTTCAATAACCTTACCACTGCGTAAAGTAGTGACTGATTTGACTTGATCTATGTGTTGGCTTCTGGAACTACTTGCATTTGCATTGTATTGCCCCTTGGGATTTTGTTGTGGTTGAGATGGAAACTTACCTTTCTCTTGAAAACTGAGAGCAGATGTTAAACTTGCAAGAGTATCTTTAAAATCTGTCATGTTTTGAGCAAGTTGAGTATTGATTGTCTCTTGCTTTTCAATGAATGCATACAAAGTTTCCTCAAAATTTCTTGTAGGAGGTGGAGCATAAGGAGGTGCATATCCATGATAATTTTGGAAATTATAGTGTGCTTGAAACTGTGGTTGTGAAGTTTGTGCATTGTTGTTCTCACTCTTCCAACTAAAATTTAGGTGATTTCTCCAACCAGGGTTGTATGTTTGTGAGTATGGGTTGTGGTTGGCCCTTTGGAAACTGTTTAAAGCATGGGCTTGTTCATGGAGACATTCCTTAAAAGAGGGCAAGATTTCTTCTAGGAGGTGGAGCATAAGGAGGTACATATCCATGAGAATTTTGAAAATTATGGTGTGCTTGAAATGGTGGTTGTGAAGTTTGTGCATTGTTGTTCTCACTCTTCCAACTAAAATTTAGGTGATTTCTCCAACCAGGGTTGTATGTTTGTGAGTATGGGTTGTGGTTGGCCTTTTGGAAACTGTTTAAAGCATGGGCTTGTTCATGGAGACATTCCTTAAAAGAGGGCAAGGTTGGACAGTTACTGGTTGAGTGTTCATTTGTTTCACATATTTGACATACAATGTTTTCAACAAATTTTAATTGACCACTCTTTTTCAATTCTAGTGCCTCGACTTTTCTAGCTAAAGATGCAAACTTGGCTTGGAGGTCATGATCTTCCCTAAGGTTGTACATACCTCCACTAGATGTATGAGGTTGAGTTTTACTCGGTGCCTCATAAGTACCTGCGTTGTCTCAATTTTGAGCATTTTTAGCTAATAAGTCTAAGTACTCCATTGCTTCATCAGGATCTTTATCTTCAAAAGTTCCATTGCACATCAATTCAATCATTTGCCTATCTCTAGGTGTTAACCCTTTATGAAAATATGAAATCAATCTCCATGTTTCAAAACCATGATGAGTGCAAGTACTAAGCAAGTCTCGATACCTATCCCAATATTGAGTCTCGATACCTATCCCAACATTGGTAAAATGTTTCTCCTGGTTTTTGAGTGAAAGTGGTGATTTGTCTTTTGAAAGAGTTTGTTCTATGAGATGGGAAAAACTTCTTTAAAAACTGTTGCATTTCATCCCAAGCATGAATAGATCCTAGTCTCAATGTTTTAGCTTTATCTTTTAAAGAAAAAGGAAAAAGCTTTAATCTGATGGTGTTCATGCTACAATTTAAATTATTATATGTGTTGCAGACCTCCTCAAATTCCCTTAAATGCAATTATGGATTTTCTAAATCTAAGCCATGAAAAAAAGATAAAAGTTGAATAATGCCTGGTTTAAAATTAAAATGAGATGCATTAAGAGGAAAAACCATGCATGATGGTGCACTTGTTCTTGTGGGATTCATGTGGTCTCTAAGTGTTCTAGCACGGTTATTCTCATTATGAAGTGATTGATTATCTTCTTCGGTCATATTTCTAAAAATGATGAGGATAGCCTACAAAGTCTACAACTTGATGTACGTGACCACACTCTCATGCACTTGTAGGAATAGAATAAAAGGGAAAAGAAAACAAAAGAAGAAGAAACAAGAGAAAAGAAATAAAGTTATATACAAGAAAAGTGAAAAGAGAAAATAAAATAAATATTATAATTTATACAAAACTTACCTCCCCAGCAACGGCGCCAAAGTCCCCGGCAACGGCGCCAAAAACTTGACACGACTAAAAGATTGATGTCTTCTCCCAAGTGCAGGAGTGTCGAAGTAATAAATAACCTGGCAAGACCAGGGTCAAACCACAGGGAGGTTAATTGTACAAATTATAAATAACAATAATACAACAACAACAATAATAACAACAACAACAACAATAATAATAGTAGTAGTAGTAGTAGTAGTAGTAGTAGTAGTACTAATAATAATAATAAAGAGAAAGAAGAAGAAGAAGATGAAGATGAGAACTTTGAGATGGAATATTAACGTAAAGATTTAACAACGATAACAATAAATGTCAAGGTTAGAGGATCCACTAATGGTATGTCAAACAACTACAGTATAAACTCTTATTAGTCAATTGGAAACCACACACAGAGGAGGTTCCAATCAGATGATAGAGAGGAGGTTCCAATCAGATTATATATTGTTAACATGATTACATTAGTCATCTTATTCGATTAATGCTAATACTTGTAAATCTCGTCAAGCATTCATGATTATAACTTATGTTAACAGCAAATCAAGTTTCTTTCATAGCTCAGGTGTCTGTTATACCATACAGTATGGGCTATGAAAGTGCCAAACATTTATTGTACCAAGTGTTATACAACATAAATCAAGATTAGTCATTTAACAAGCAAAGTATTAAAGAGTGAACAAGATAACAAATATAAAACATGTTAGTATCAAATATTAAAGTCCATATTAAGTTTATACAATACTTATTCTTACACCATTAGTGTAACCTTTTCACCTTGACATAATAAACTTAGCTAGACATAATGAAAGAAAGAAAAATAAATAAACAAAATAAGAACATGAATAAGATTAAAGTTAACTAAGTAAATGCAAGGAAATGAAAGGCATAAACTTGATATTAATGAAAGCAAAGCATAAACATTACAAAAAATACAAAGAGAGAAAGCAAAAGCATGATCTTGATCTAGAAACCAAGATGCCTAATTGATGAGTAGGTGGCCGACTCTTGACTTGGTGACAATTCTTATCTTCTCTTGTCTGCCCAAAACGTCATTGATAACGTCAAAATTGGAGCCACTCAAAAACATGAAAGTTGTAGGCAATTGTCTCAGCTTTCTTGTGTAAACAATTCAGCTCATTTTGACTTCTAGAACTCCAGATATGGCCAAAATACTGAACAGTGCTCGTGCTGGAGGATAAATTCAGGCTTCTTTGTTGTTACTACAATTTGGACTTGAAAATGCTGTTGCTATAATTTGGACTTGATAATGGCCTTTTTAGATCTTGGGCTCCATATGAAAGTTGTAGGCCTATGTCTTACCTTTCCATCCATATAAGGTAGACCTAAATCTGAGAACTATAGCTCTAGATATGACCCAATTACCGAACAGTGTTCTGGTTTGGATTGCACCGACATCTCTTTTCTAAGTTTGGCCATCTCTTTATCCTTTCAATTTCAGTTCTTAAATTCATCAATCAATTATTTCATTTATGTGATAGGCCTGCATTTAAAATGAACATTTACCACAAATTAAAGGTATCTTATATTATTAGATATATTATTATAAAACATGTTTTAGTTGAGTTATTGATACTTCAAGTGCAAAATGATGATATAAAACTTTGATAAAAATACACTTTTAAGTACTAATCACTCTTAAACAAGATATTAATAAACCTTTCTTTTGTGCTCAATATATCAACACATAATTATGGGGCTTTTTTTGGAAGAAAACAAAATTTTTGTTCTAATGTTTAAGGTTAACTTCCTTGGGTTATGCTTATTATTTTTTTTCTTTTTTTTTAAATATATATACATTTAACTTAAAACACCATGCATCTTTAACCCATGTAACGAGCTTTCGGCTAATGACTCCCAGACCAGTTGGTCTTAGGGCATTAGGTGTTGAGACACCCCTACGATCTTAGTAACTCGGGTCACAGATACTGATACGTAGATAGTGCAATGTTTGATTCCCTTAAGCTTTTCTCCTCAACCCATGTAACAAGCATTGGGCCAATAGCTCCCAAGTCTGTTGATTTTAGGGTATTAGGTGTTAAAACACCCCTTCGGGCTTAATTACTTAAGTCAGGGAGGCTACGAAACCAAACTTATCTACATTTTTATTATCATCATTTTTTTGTTTTTTTTGTTTTTATTTCAAATTATATACTATCCCTTTCCCTTAGTTGTTACCTTTAACAAAAGAACATAAATAATGTAATAATCCAATATGCAACCCACAATCATATATTAAAGTGTGTGTGTGTGTAAATTAAGGTTTAAGAATACATGTTAAATAAGTATATGAGCAAAATTAAGTGATAGTAATGTGAGAGTTTGCAAACCTGAATATTTCAAGAAGAATTATGATAGACCTTATTAAGAATGGTTACTAAGATGCGTCTCAAGAGTCATAAAAAGATCTCCTTTACTCTGCCATTATATTAACAACAATTTTGCACATGCTTTATGAAATGGAAAATAATTATTTTTTTTATCAATTACTACCCTCTCCCCCCAACAAAAACGGGACATTTTCCTCAATGTTCTAAGGTACAAAGATAAAGTATAGAAGATATCACATGAAATAACGAACACTAACAAACCTGAAACACACTGAAACAAAAATAAGAAATAACAAAACACAATAATAAAAGCAAAAGACATAAAGATTCACAAATGAAGACTCAAATCTAATCTAAGCTTTTTACGGCTTTCCTTAGATGACCAATTGCTGCAACTCATGGAGGGATCAATTATAGGAATGAAAGATTGTAGTTGGTCAATCATTTGTTCAGCAGTAGCAGCAGAGATTATAATTTGTCATGTAGAAGATGTTAGAAATTCCTGTTTCATAGCCATTAACATTTAACAGACCTATGGGTTTATGGTGAATGTGCAGTTAGGCCCAAGAGGAAATATGAAAGATCTCTTTCAATGTGCCTAGACCACCTGATAATCAGACCTTTCCTTCAATCAACCAGCAAATATCTTTAGGAATTCCATGATTCATTAACAATCTCAATGTTGCACATCACGGTAAATTTTTGTAATCGCATTTTGAGGCAGAGTGGGAAAATACTTTTTCAATTTTTCAAGATTAGTGTTCATTTTCAAATGAGAATTGGAAAAGAGATTCATAGAATTGCACAAATATATACACAGATATCAGTTATTATGGGAAACTGAAAGAACTGACTTAAGTCACGGAGTACCGTTGTCTACCATTTGACCGGGGTGAGAGAAATTAGCAAAAATCACTAAAAAAAACACAAAAACAATGTAAGAAAAACAAAATAATCAACCTTTATCTACAAGATCATTCAAACCAGTTGATTCATTTTCACTAGGAAAATTATCAAAGTAAGCTTTCAAACAATGTCCATTTTCCTTAAAAACATTATCATTCATTGAATTCTCAATATCACAGGCCCCATAAGGATTGCTCCATCTTGATCTTAGCTCTCTAGGGAATGCATAGAGTTGAGAATTATAAAACAAAACTTTTTAACCAGTATCAACTTTTTGACAATTTTCACAAGTTTTGCAGAATGCGTGCGTGTCCTTGAACATGGTGGGCAAATAAAATCCATTTTGAAAGATTTATGTAGCTGTCTTTTTTGATGAGAAATAACTTCCATATGCTTCAGAATGACAAAGTTTAATGACACTACTTACCTCATTGTCAGGAATGAATCTTTGAAATATTTGATTAGGACAATATTTAAATAAATTAGGGTCATCACAATAAAAGTTCTTCACTTCGTTCAAAAACTTTTCTTTGTCTTGGGTACTCCAATCAGCTGGCAAATCTCCTAAAGCTAGAAAATTGATATTTTTATCATACCAAGGCATTGGACTAAGAGAAAGTAACGATTCGTTAGGACAGTAATCATCAATTGGTATGATGTTAGGTAATCATCGATTGGTGTGATGTTAGATGTTGAATTTGTTGTCACTTTTGACAAAAGATCCGCATCAACATTTTCGGTGCTTTTTTCATCTGTGATTTATTTTTCAAAATAAATCATTTGCAAATCTTCAGATTCATCCAACTCATTTTTACGTAAAGTAGATTCAAGATTATCATAAACTAATTCATCAATATGATCTACTTCTTGTAAATCATTATCATCTCCAAGTTGCTTCCAAAATGTTGAAAATATTCATCTCCAATTTCATGTTTCCAAATGATAGCTTCATCAGTCCATTCCTACAATTAATCAATGCGTTAGAAGTTACAAGAAATGCACGTCCTAAAATAACAGGAAATGAATTACATGCTTCAACAGGTTCTGTGTCTAAGATAACAAAATCCACAAGATAAATGAATTTGTCGACTTGTACTAACACATCTTCGACTATTCCTCTAGGCACTTTTATAAATCTATCGGCAAGTAAAAGAGTTACAGAAGTTGGTTTTAACTCACCTAGATTAAGACTTTGAAAAACTGAATATGGAAGTAAATTCACACTAGCTCCAAGATCAAGTAAGGCTCTTTCAATTTTATGTTCTCCAATAAAATAAGAAATTATAGGACAACCAGGGTCTTTATATTTCAAAGCATTATTGTTCTGAAGAATAACACTTACTTGTTCAGCTAGAAAGACTTTCTTTTTCACATTTAGTTTCCTCTTCACCGTGCATAAATCTTTCAAAAATTTAGCATAGGAAGGAACCTGTTTAATAGTATCCAGCAAAGGTATATTGATTCTTACCTATTTGAAAGTTTCAAAAATTTCAGAGTTGTGATTGACTTTCCTTTGTTTGGTCATGGCTTGAGGAAATAAAAGTATTGGTGGGGAATCAATTATTTCTTTGCAATTTTCAGATTCAACCTTTTCCTTACCCTCAGAGATTGACTCATCATCATTCTCACAAGGTTCTAAAGTTGGTTTTTCAATAACCTTACCACTGTGAAGAGTAGTGACTGATTTGACTTGATCCATGTGTTGGCTTCCGGAACTATTTGCATTTGCATTATATTGCCCCTTAGGATTTTGTTGTGGTTGAGATGGAAACTTACCTTTCTCTTGAAAACTGAAGCAGATGTCAATTTTATAAGTCATATTTTGAGCAAGTTGAGTATTGATTATCTCTTGCTTTTCAATGAATGCATGCAATGTTTCCTCAAGATATCTTCTAGGAGGTAAAGCATAAGGAGGTGCATATCTACGAGAATTTTGAAAATTATGGTGTGCTTGAAATGGTGGTTGTGAAGTTTGTACATTGTTATTATCACTCTTCCAACTGAAATTTGGGTAATTTCTCCAACTAGGGTTGTATGTTTGGGAGTATGGGTTATGGTTGGATGTTTTGTTTTGCTTGAGGACTAGCAAAATCTAAGTTGGGGGGTGTGATTGTGCATCAAAAGTGTCATTAAGTCTCTTATTTTACATATGTATTTATTGTTTTTATTTGGTTGTTTTTATAATAATTGATGTGTTTTTTAGTAATGAAGTTTGTTTTAATGTTTCGATAGGTTTTTGGAGCTTAAATGAATTAATTCAGAAAATTCAACGTCGGAATTCAGAACAAAGAATTGAAGAGACATTTAGTTGAAGATTGAAGCAAATCTTGGTTCAAATAAGTGCTCCAAATTTGTCCCAAAAATCAATTCTATTCCAATTCTAGAAAAGAATATCATATGATTTATTTTAAGCCCAAACTTGCCTTATGTTGTGTGCAAACTTCAACCATTAAACACTCAAGGTTTCAATGTCAATCTTAGCCCAAATAATAAGTACATTTGTATACTTATTTGATGCTCAAATTCAGCCCAAAATCAGCCCTAAATCAACCCCAAATCAACCCAAACACAATCCATGATCTTACATGTCCACACAACAAATAACAATTGATTTATTTTGGATAATCCATTGATCCAAGAAGGCAAGCACATGGATGGAAAGTTGGAGGGGATATTTTAACATTATTTTGAGTCAAAAAGAAGAAGGAGACACCTCATAAATGAGGAAGAAAAACGTGCACCAAAGTAGTTTTAAAGCTGTCTTGATTTGATTTTTCAGAACACCTTTCGGTGTTTTGCCCATAACTTTTGACTCAGGTGTCCAAATGAGCTGTTCTTTAATTATCTGGAAAGGTGATAGAATTGCCTATAAATATGTCTCTAATAGACTTCTCGAAACAAAGCTTCTAAGAGGGTCGAATTTCTGTCCAAAGTTAGAGTCAGATTTATGTCCGAATTTTTTCTGAAATTGTATTGTGTTCTTCTTTATAGATTTCGGTTTTTTAGTTTGTAAAACTTATTATTTCAGTTGGATTCAAGTTCTTTCATGTTTATTGAAGTGTTCTTATATATAATCATGGTTGGCTAAACTCTTTCTTGGATCCAAATCAAGGATAATGGTGATTGAGGTGAGTTCTTTAGGATATGAATGAATCTTAATGTTTATCTTCTTATTTTCTTCATGAATGATTTATTATTGTAAAGAAATTTTAGAAATCATTTAGGTAATGTTATAATCTTGAATTTTTATGCACAAACTTTAGTTTTGGTATAGAGATTGCTTGATTCAATGTCTTACTTAATATGAAAGTACTTGTTCATTCTTAAGCAATAATCAATCTTCATCTTTCTAATCTTCATTGTAATATCTGCCGATCTAATATCACCATCGTTGATATTAGGTTGAGTTATCTTATATATGTTGAAGAAATCACCAATACATCACCATTAAAATTGATTTGGACCAAGACTTACTTTTTCTTGTCATTTAAAATCTATTTACATTTTTTTTATCTTTAAAAGCAAATCCATCAATTATTTTCAACCAAGTTATTGTTAATTTAATTTCTCTTGAGTTTTTTTTGTTACTTAGCTTAATTTCCAGATCTAGCTCTCTGTGGATATGACCTCAATCTTACCGAGTTAATTGCTACATCGCACACTCGTGCACTTGCGAGTTAAAACAAGCCGATCATAAAAAGCGGTCAAGCAGTTGGCCCTTTGGAAACTGTTTAAAGCATGAGCTTGTTCATGGAGACATTCCTTAAAAGAAGGCAAGGTTGGACAATTATTGGTTGAGTGTTCATTTGTTTCACATATTTGACACACAATGTTTTCAACAGATTTTAATTGACCACTCTTTTTCAGTTCTAGTGCCTCGACTTTTCTAGCTAAAGATGCAAACTTGGCTTAAAGGTCATGATCTTCTCTAAGGTTGTACATAACTCCACTAGATGTATGAGGTTGAGTTTTACTCGGTGCCTCATAAGTACCCGCGATATCCCAATTATGAGCATTTTCAGCTAACAAGTCTAAGTACTCCATTGCTTCATCAGGGTCTTTATCTTCAAAAGTTCCATTGCACATCAATTCAACCATTTGCCTATCTCTAGGTGTTAACCCTTCATAAAAATGTGAAACCAATCTCCATGTTTCAAAACCATGATGAGGGCAAGTATTAAGTAAGTCTCGATACCTATCCTAAGATTGGTAAAATCTTTCTCTTGGTTTTTGAGTGAAAGTGGTGATTTGTCTTTTGAAAAAGTTTGTTGTGTGAGATGGGAAAAACTTCTTTAAAAACTATTGTTGCATTTCATCCAAAGCACGAATGGATCCTGGTCTTAAATTTTATAGCCATGTTTTAGCTTTATCTTTTAATGAAAAAGGAAAAAGCTTTAATCTGATGGTGTTCATGCTATAATTTGAATCATTATATGTGTTGCTGACCTCCTTAAATTCCCTTAAATGCAAGTATGGATTTTCTAAATCTAAGCCATAAAAAGAAGGTAAAAGTTGAATAATGCTTGGTTTAAAATTAAAATGAGATGCATTAGGAGGAAAAACTATGCATAATGGTGCACTTATTCTTGTGGGATTCATGTAGTCTCTAAGTGTTCTAGCACGGTTATTCTCATTATTCTTATTATGAAGTGATTGATTATCTTCTTCGGCCATATTTTCTAAAAATGATGAGGATACCCTACAAAGTCTACCACTTAATGTACATGACCACACTCTTATGCACGTATAGGAATAGAATAAAAGGAAGAAGAAAACAAAAGAAAAAGAAACAAAGTTATATACAAAGAAAAAAAGTGAAAAAAGAAAATAAAATAAATACTATAATTTGTACAAGAACTTATCTCCCTGGCACCAGCGCTAAAAACACATGGATCAAGTCAAATCAAAAACTTGACACGATGAAAAGATTAATATCTTCTCCCAAGTGCAGGAGTGTCGAAGTAATAAATAATCCAGCAAGACTGAGGTCGAACCACAGAGAGGTTAATTGTATAAATTACAGATAACAATAATACAACAACAATAACAATAACAACGATAATAATAATAATAATAATAGTAATACTATTAATAGTAGTAGTAATACTAATAATAATAGTAGTAGTAGTAGTAGTAATAATAATAATAATAATAATAAAGAAAAAGAAGGAGAAGAAGAAAAAGATGAGAACTTTGAGATGGAATATTAATGTAAGGATTAAACAATGATAATAACAAATGTCAAGGTTAGAGGTTCCACTAATGGTATGTCAAACAAGTATAGTATAAATTCTTATTACTACTAGCAAAATCTAAGTTGGGGGGTGTGATTGTGCATCAAAAGTGTCATTAAGTCTCTTATTTTACATATGTATTTATTGTTTTTATTTGGTTTTTTTTATAATAATTGATGTGCTTTTTAGTAATGAATATAATAATTGATGTGTTTTTTTAGTAATGAAGTTTGTTTTAATGTTTCGATAGGTTTTTGGAGCTTAAATGAATTAATTCAGAAAATTCAACGTCGAAATTTAGAACAAAGAATTGAAAACACATTTAATTGAAGATTGAAGCAAATCTTGGTTCAAATAAGTGCTCCAAATTTGTCTCAAAAATCAATTCTATTCCAATTCTAGAAAAGAATATCATATGATCCATTTCAATCCCAAACTTGCCTTATGTTGTGTGCAAACTTCAACCATTAAACACTCAAGGTTGCAATGTCAATCTTAGCCCAAATAATAGGTACATTTTTATACTTATTGATGCTTAAATTCAGCCCCAAATCAACCTTCAAATCAGCCCAAACACAATCCATAATCCATTGATCCAAGAAGGCAAGCACATGGATGGAAAGCTGGAGGGGACATTTTTACATTATTTTGGGTCAAAAAGAAGAAAGAGACAGCTCATAAATGAGGAAGAAAAACGTGCACAAAAGTGGTTGCAAAGTTGTCTTGATTTGATTTTTCAGAACACCTTTCGGTGTTTTGCCCATAACTTTTGACTCAGATGTCCAAATGAGCTGTTCTTTAATGATCTGGAAAGGTGACAGAATTTTGTATAAATATGTCTCTAATAGACATCTCGAGGAGAGGCTTCTAAGAGGGTCAAATTGCTGTCCAAAGTTAGAGTCTGAATTTTTTCTGAAATTGTGTTGTGTTCTTCTTTATAGATTTCGGTTCTTTAGTTTGTAAAACTTATTATTTCAGTTTGATTCAAGTTATTTCATGTTTATTGAAGTGTTGTTATATATAATCATGGTTGGCTAATCTCTTTCTTGGATCCAAATCAAGGATGATGGTGATTGAGGTGAGTTCTTTAGGATATGAATGAATCTTAATATTTATCTTCTCATTTTCGTCATGAAAGATTTATTATTGCAAAGAAATTTTAGAAATCATTTAGGTAATGTTATAATCTTGAATTTTTATGTACAAACTTTAGTTTTGGTATAGAGATTGCTTGATTCAATGTCTTACTTAATATGAAAGTACTTGTTCATTCTTAAGCAATAATCAATCTTCATCTTTCTAAACTTCATTGTAATATCTTCCGATATAATATCACCGTCGTTGATATTAGGTTGAGTTATCTTATATATGTTGAAGAAATCACCAATACATCACCATTAAAATGATTTGGATCAAAACTTACCTTTTCTTGTCATTTAAAATCTATTTACACTTTTTCATCTTTGAAAACAAATCCATCAATTATTTTCAACCAAGTTATTGTTAATTGAATTTCTCTTCAGTTTTTTTTGTTACCTAGCTTAATTTCCAGATCTAGCTCTCTGTGGATATGACCTCGATCTTACCGAGTTAATTGCTACATCGCACACTTGTGCACTTACGAGTTAAAACAAGCCGATCATAAAAAACGGTCAAGCATTACTCAATTGGAAACCACACACAAAGGAAGTTCCAATCTGATTATAGATTGTTAACATGATTACATTAGTCATCTTATTCGATTAATGCTAATACTTGTAAATCTCGTCAAGCATTCATGATTATAACTTATGTTAACAACAAATCAAGTTCCTTTCATAGCTTAGGTGTCGGTTATACCATACAATATGAACTATGAAAGTGCCAAGCATTTATTGTACCAAGTGTTATACAACATAAATCAAGACTAGTCATTTAACAAGCAAAGTATTAAAGAGTGAACAAGATAACAAATACAAAACATGTTAGTATCAAACATTAAAGTCCATATTGAGTTTACATTATACTTATTCTTACACCATTAATGTAATACACTATACTTATTCTTACACCATTAGTGTAACCTTTTCACCTTGACATAATAAACTTAGCTAGACATAATGAAAGAAAGAAAAATAAATAAACAAAATAAGAACATGAATAAGATTAAAGTTAACTAAGTAAATGCAAGGAAATGAAAGGCATAAACTTAATATTAAGGAAAGGAAATGAAAGGTATAAACTTGATATTAATGAAAGCAAAGCATAAACATTACAAAAAATACAAAGAGAGAAAGCAAGAGCATGATCTTGATCTGCACACCAAGATGCCTAAATGCATGGCAAATGCCTCCTTTTATAGGCCAAAATTGGGAACCATTGATTTGATGACTAATTAATGAGTGGGTAACCAACTCTTGACTTGGTGACAATCCTTATCTTCTCTTGTTTGCCTAAAACATCATTGATAACATTAGAATTGGAACCATTTGAAACATGAAATTATAGGAAATTGTCCCAAGTTTCCAAGAAAAAAAAATGGAGGTCATTTGGACTTCTAGAACTCCAGATATGGGCTAAACACTTAATAGTATTCGAGTTGCAGGATAGATTCAGACTTCTTTGTTGTTGCTACAATTTGGACTTGAAAATGACCTTTTTAAATCTTAGGATCCATATAAAAGTTGTAAGCATATATCTCACCTTTCCATCCATATAAAGTAGACCTAAATCCAAGATCTACAACTCCAGAAATGACCTGATTACCGGATAGTGTTCACACCAACATCTATTTTTTAAGTTTGGCCATCTCTTTGTCCTTTCAATTTTAGTTCTTAAACTCATCAATCAATCCTTTTATTTATGTGATTTGCCTGTATTTAAAATGAATATTTACCATAAATTAAAGATATCTTATATTATTAGATATGTTATTATAAAACATGCTTTAGTTAAGGAGTTATTGATACTTCAAGTGTAAAATGATGATATAAAACCTTGATAAAAATGTACTTTTAAGTACTAATCACAAATCTAAGTACTTCATTGCTTCATTAGGGTCTTTATCTTTAAAAGTTACATTGCACATCACTTCAATCATTAGCCTATCTTTAGGAGTCAATCCTTCATAAAAATGTGAAACCAATCTTCATATTTTAAAAGCATAATGAGGGCAAGTATTAAGCAACTCTCGATACCTATCCCAATATTGGTAAAATATTTCTCCTGGTTTTTGAGTGAAAGTGGTGATTTGTCTTTTGAAAAATTTTATTCTGTGAGATGGAAAAAACTTTTTTAAAATTTGTTATTGCATTTCAAACCACGAGAAAGTTAACTATATAAATTATGAATAACAAAATCAACAACAATATTGGTAATACTAACAACAACAACAACAACAATAATAATAAGAAAAAGAAGAAGAAGAAGAAGTTAAAGTGGACTTCGATATTATAAGATAAATATGAGGATTAAACAATAATAAAAATAAATGCTAAGGTTAGAGGATCCACTAATGGTATTCAGACAAGTATAGTATAAACTCTTTTCTTTACTCAACTGAATACAAAAGAGGTTCCAATCGAATTATAAATTGTTAACATGATTATATTAGTTACTTATTTGAATAATGCTAATACTTGTAAATATTGTTGGGTTGATTATAACTTATGTTAACAACAAATTAAGTTCCTTTCGTAGCACAGATTTTGGTTATACCATACGGTCAGGCTATGAAAGTACTAAGTATTTCTTATACCAAGTGTCATATAACATAAATCTAGACTAACCATTTAACAAAGAAAGTATTATGAGTAAACAAGATAACAAATATAAAACTTGTCAATATAAAACATTAAAGTCCATGTTGAGTTTACACTATATTTATTCTTGCACTATTAGTGTAACCTTTTCACCTTAACATAATAAACTTAACTAAACATAATAAAAGAAGAGAAACATTAATAAACAAGGTAAAAACATAAATAAGATATAAGTTAACTAAGTAAAGGAAAGGAAATGAAAAGCATAAACAAGAGGTTAATGAAAGCAAAACTTAAACATTATAAAAATATAAAGAGAAAGAGCAAGAACATGATCTTGATCTGAAAACCAAGATCTCTAAATGCATGGCAAATGCCTCCTTTTATAGGCCAAAATTTAGAACTATTGATTTGATGACTAATTGTTGAGTGGGTGGCTAACTCTTAACTTAGTGACAATCCTTATCTTCTTGTCTAAACAAAACGTCATTACTAACATTAGATAATAAGATTTGAATCATGAAAGTTTTATGAAATTATCTCAACTTTCCAGGAAAAAAATTAAGGTCATTTGAACTTCTAAAACTCGAGATATGGGCTAAACACTGAACAGTGTCTAGGTTGTAGGATAGATTCAGCCTTTTACATTGTTGCTAAAATTTGGACTTCCAAACAGCAAAATTGAGTCTTACCTTCTATATGAAAATTTTAGGCCTATTTCTTAGATTTCCATCCATATAAAGCAAATCTAAATCTAAGTTCTACAACTTCAGTTATGATTCAATTACCGAACAGTGTTCTAGTTTGTACTAAACCAACTTATCTTTTCTAAGCTTCACCCTCTCTTTGTCTCTTCAATTTTAGTACTTCAACTCATTAATCAATCCTTTCATTTATGTGATAGGCCTACATTTACCATAAATTAAAGGTATCTTATGGTATCAGACTTGTTATTATAAAACATGTTTTAGTTAAGGAGTTATTGATATGTCAAGTGCAAAATGATGATATAAAACCTTGATAAAAATGCACTTTTAGTACTAATCAGCTGGAATGGAGAAGTGAACAAAATATTAATGCATTTACCCTTTAAAAATTGTTAGATATTCGTATTATTATATTTATTATGATGTTCTCATTTCAATAATATGTATTTTGTTTTAGGATCATCGCATGCACGATATAAGTAGATCCTAGCTTATGTTCCCTTTGTATTTTATAAACATGAAAATGTTTGTATAACTTAATTTGTATAATTAATGCTTAAACTTGATTAAATGAACTTAACTCAATAGTTCATATAACCATATTTCATGTTTGTGTTTTTATATTTTTATAAAATGTATATCATAAATATTGTAGTTGATAGGTGTGATAGTAATTGTGGAATTGAAACCCAAGATGATTGTGTAAATCCTAGGAAAAAATCAAGGTTGTATTAAATTAAAGAAAATAAACTAAACTAAAACGAAGTAGGGGGCAAGACGAATACACTTAAAGAAAATAGGGCCTAAATGAAAATAATATTAATAAATAAATAAATAAATATTTATAGCTATTATAAAGAAAGAAAAGAGGGAGTTTTTGTATCCATTTGTTTTTTACAAATCAAGAGAGAAACACAAAAAAATTCTAAGAATCCATCCAAGATTAAGGGTTATACATAGAATAAACACTAGTGGACAAGGGATTAACAAGAAATTTTGAACAAGAAAAGAAGAAGGTAGGGCCAACTGTCATTAGAAAGAAAAGAGGGAGTTGAAGATTGAAACCTTGATTCGTACCGGGCAAGGTATTTTAAACATGGTTTTATGAGTCGTTTCAAAGTCGATTATAAATTGATGCCTGGATGTTAAATTATAGTTAGAGTTCTTAGACTTGAATTGAGGGAAAATATATGAGTCACTAAATTAAATAACTTCATGTGTTGTGTGTAAATGGAAAGGTTGACAAATCTAGACAATTTCATCTCTTCATTTTCAAAGGGATTTTGAGTAGGAGGATGAAGGAATTAGGATTAGGTTCCTTATAGAAATTGTAGTTTTAGATGTCAACTAACTAAGAAAATTGATCTTGCTCACTTTGGAGTTATAGAACTCCAGCTATAGGTCACCAACCGAGACTGGGTCACGAGAGACCCTGTAAGGTAATAGGTTTGGTTCGTTGATAAATAATTTTGACTACCTTGGAGGCAGATTTGGATTCTCCTTCCTTTAAAGAACATATAGCCTCATGTTTTAGCTTTCCAACGAGACTAATCTCGCTTGAAATGGAGTTCTATAACTCTAGATACAGTTAAACATCTGAGGAGAAGTTGAATAGTAATAGTTCAAATACCTAGACAGTAACAGTTCAAAATAAGACAGTAATGGTTCAAAAACAAAACAATAACAGTTCAAATGTCTAAACAGTAACAGTTCAAAACAAGATAGTAACGGTTCAAAAACAAGACAGTAACAATTTAAATATCTAGACAGTAACAGTTCAAAATAAGATATCAATGGTTAAGAAACAAGACAATAACAATTCAAAAATAAGACAGTAATAGTTGGACAGTAACAATCCAAATATAAAGAAAGGAATGATAACTATGGTTAGACAAATAACAATAATATTAATGGGTGAAATGAGAAAAATATAAAATATTAAGAAATGATTGAAAGACAGACTTATTGATTGTTGATATGGTTACTATAAAGCATATCCTGGGTGAGAAAAATTTATGAGATAAACCTATGATTTGCAGGAGGGACCACAAGTGTGGTGCAACAACAGCAACAAGGGAGCACGAGTAGAGCTTTTATTGTAGATAGGTGAATTACATCTATACTTTCTAAGTTAAATTCCATGATTTGATATATATTACCGATGTGAAATGTGAATTACTAAATGTATGTGTAATCAAGGTGAAACGTTGTTGTGTAAATTACCAAGTGGCGAACTCATTATTGACAAAAAAAATATAAGAAGTGTGATTTGAGGCATAAACTAACATACATTTAGTGTATGTTAGGATCCCGGGTATTGACTAGCATACATTTACTGTATGTTAGGATCTCGAGTAAAAGGATCGAGCTGGTATTGACTACCATACATTTAGTGTATTTTAGGGTCTCGGGTAAGAGGATCGAGTTGGTATTAACTATCATACATTTAGTGTATGTTAGGATCCCGAGTAAGGGGATCAAGTTGATAAACATACATGTAGAGTATGTTAGAATTCTGGGTGAGGGGATTACCATGTAATGGCTAACATACATTTAGTGTATGTTAGGATCCCGAGTAAGGGGTTTACCTTGCAATGACTCTTACGAGGTGATGATGATGATATTAGTGAAATTAATATCAATAATGTGTTACAAAAAAAATAATTATGGTTGATCTTATGAAGTCAGAAATGGTGATTAATGAAGGAAAAGCGAACGATTATTAATAGTTGAATAAGGAAGAGATTTTGATGAAAAACTAGAAAGGAGAAGTGAAAAAAATATAAATGCATGTTACCCTTTTGAAATTGTTAGTTATTCATGTTGTTATAATTATTATGATATTCACATTTCATTAATATATATTTTGTTTCAGGATCATTGATTGTGCATCGAAAGTGTCATTAAGTCTCTTATTTTACATATGTATTTATTGTTTTTATTTGGTTGTTTTTATAATAATTGATGTGTTTTTTAGTAATGAAGTTTGTTTTAATGTTTCGATAGGTTTTTGGAGCTTAAATGAATTAATTCACAAAATTCAACGTCGGAATTCAGAACAAAGAATTGAAGAGACATTTAGTTGAAGATTGAAGCAAATCTTGGTTCAAATAAGTGCTCCAAATTTGTCCCAAAAATCAATTCTATTCCAATTCTAGAAAAGAATATCATATGATCTATTTTAAGCCCAAACTTGCCTTATGTTGTGTGTAAACTTCAACCATTAAACACTCAAGGTTTCAATGTCAATCTTAGCCCAAATAATAAGTACATTTGTATACTTATTTTATGCTCAAATTCAGCCCCAAATCAGCCCTGAATCAACCCCAA
>NW_011501464.1:0-42095 GCF_000495115.2 Populus euphratica | reverse complement strand
AATTATAATGTTATATATTTGTTTTGTTATATTGTTAAGAAACTATGATTGATGTATAAATTGTAAGGGTTTAATATATATTGTTATTAATAATTTGGAATGATCTAAATATAGAAGAATTCTGCTGAAAATTTAATACAAATTTTCATTAGTGATTTATGATAAAAAAAACATTTCCTTATATTTTATATATTAAAAAATATGTTATGACCCAAAAATTAGGGATGTTACACCTTTTATCAAATTCATATTTAATTATATTTTTAATTTTTTATAACTAAAACACTTGAACTAATTTTTTAAAATGAAAGTAAATTCTTTATCTATAACATTTATGCTTCTAAAAGATATATATTGTTACATCTTAATTTGCTCACTTTTAAAGATATTTTAAATCAATATTTTTCACTTTTATTTTACTTGCATACTTTAAAATTATTAACAATTCTTGAATAAAAATAAATAACATTATTAAATAATAAATTTTATGTTTTAATCCATATAATTACTTACACTTTTCTACTGCTCAACTATTTTTATTATTTTCAACTATTTTTATTATTTTGAAAGATAGTTTGTCAGCCAATAAAACTAAATTTTTTACTTGATCTCTCAATTGCTTAATTGATTATTATATATGAAACAAGATATTCATTAAGATGAAACAACACGATCTTTCTAAAAATCACAATAGATTGGGAAAAATAAAATATAACAGGCATGTATTTAATTATATATATATTTTGTATTGACATGACATTTTAATTATACATTAATTATTGATTAGTTTGTGAAACGAAACCTTTAAAATATAATCTTGTGTTGATATGACATTTTAATTTAACATAATTGTTCAATTTGTGAAATAACACATAAATTAAAATAAAATAACACATTTTTTTTCTGAGGAGTATAATAGTATGGGAAAATAAAATATAAAATATGTTGTTATGTTGATATTTTTAATTTACCATAAGAGCTGAAAAAAATTTCATAATTTTTGGTACAAAGAAAATATAGAAGATATCCCTTTGTTTCGTTTTATGCAAATTTACAAGACCTATAAGATTCGGAAATGCTAATATCAGCATGATTGAGGGAAGGATGTCAAGAACACAAAAATCAATATCTTCTTAATATTAATTAAAAAATAAAATTAAAGGATGTTACTCTTCTAATTAAATTCACAAACAATTATTTATTATAATAGTTTTGTTTTTTTTTTCAATTCAACCATTCAACAACCTAGTCTTTTTCTTTTTAATTTATATATTTTTTCAATTTCATTTATCAATATTAGATTGTTTTAAAAATTATACTTCATAATTTTATTTATTTTTTTATGTTAGGTTGTGTTCTGGTTTTATGAATTTTTTTTCTTTTCAATTTTAACTTTTAATATTAGATTTATTAGAAGTGAGACTTTATATTATTTTTTTATGAATTTATCCTAATTTTATGAATTATGTCATAAATTTAATAGTCGAATTTGGTGGACTCGGGCTATTTCTTGTACTGCTTTTACTAAAAAAAGTTATTAATTTTATCCTTGAATATTAGGTTGATTAGAAATTAAGCTTCATAATTTTTTTTATTTGCTTTCTATGATTTATATTGATCTCATGAGTCAGGTTTTTGGTAGGTTGATCCGAATTGATTCTATTTATTCTTTGGGTTTTTTAATTAAATATTTTTTAATTAGACTTCATAAAAAAATTATTTTCTTTCCATGGAGTTTTCTGGAATGGGTTGACTTGGGCCATGAGTTTTATTTTTCAATTGAAACAATATATTCGGTTTCGAAGCGTTTTAACATGTCGTTTCGGGATTGTATTGCTTTTATAAATTGTGCAATTAAAATTTCAAACACAACTAAAAAAGTGAGAGTTGGACTGATACGATTGTATTGGCTTGATGAGTCTAAAAATAACATGAATAACTAATAAAAACATAATTTGACTTAAAAAAAATCTAAGATACATCTTTTTTAAAAAATAATATTAAGATAACAATATATTAAATCGACTCGAATCAACTTTGGTTAACCTTTTAAATTTATGATATAGATCATAAGACTATGAGAATCCAAATAAAATAAATTATAAAAGATTATAAAGTTTGATTATTAATAAACTTATTGCTAAATAATAAAATTTTTAAAAATAATATAAAAAACACAATAAAATAATTTTTCTTAGCAAAATTATAAATTTTAATAAAATTATAAAAATGTGATAAGATGTCTTGTAAGGCCTTTCTAATCTCTAATTGTTTTATAGTATATGTTAATATATTAAAAGATTTTTCATAAAATTTTCATTCAATTCAACTGTTAGAATAAAAAATATAATTAATATTATAAAATAAAATATTATTTAAAAAATAGTAAGAAATATTATTAAACAACATAATAATAATTAGAATAGAACCGGAACATTTCATCCAGCCAGAATTTGAAAGAAATTTCTATAACAAGATATGACAGCCTTTTACAAAAACAAAAAGAAATTGACAAGTTGTTATGTACCCCACAGTCGTCACGAGCAGACAGCACGTTGGGAATAAACATGTTCTAAGCTCTTTGGGAAGACGCCAAAATTCATTTGTGCACTTACAAACAGTTAAATCTTCGAACTTGAGATAATATTTTTGAAACACATCTGACCAACCAGTCAATCTAAGACCGGTCAATTTAAGGTTAAAATTAGATTAAATTTAAAAAAATAAAAATAATTAAAATTCAAGCTGATCAACAATCCAAATAACCGGATAAAACTCCATTATAAATTTAATTGTAATTTGTTGATTTTTATTTTTTATTAAAATAATATATTTTAATTTAAAAAAAAATAACTTAAATAATTGGATTGGATAAGCTGATCAAAATCCAAATCTTTCAAGTTTAAAAACTATTCTTGAAATTAGGAAGGGAAGCCTGTGAAGGATCTAGCTAGATCTTTTGGACAAAACACAACTTGAGAGGAAGGAAAGAAAATTATTGCATTCATTCTTGGCTAAAGAAGAAGTGCTAGCAAATTTGGACTCTTCAGAACCCACTTGATCAATTGGGCATACCTAACCCATACATATTTATTTATTACTCCACTATTTGTTATTATTGAAGCAGGTGCATTGCATGCTGTCTTAGGTATTTATTGAAAATTTGATGTGCGTATTTAATAAAATAAATTAAGAATTATATACACTAATAAATATTAAAAAGTGTTGTTAATGCTAATGAAAACTAATTTATGAAATTGAAAAATAGTTTCAGATAACATATATTCTGTTGTAGGAAGCCCTTCGAGTTTTTTTCATTTAATTTTTTTTACAAGAAGACAAATAATTTAAGTTTCATTGAAAAATAAAAGATTTGCTAGTATAATTCCATCTTTTTTTATTAATTTTTTTATTATAAAGAAATATAGGTTTTTTCTGTGTTTTTATTTAATATAAAAATCATAAATAATCATAATAAATAAATAAATAAATAATGATCAATTTGAAATAAAGATAAGAAAAGTATATTTCTAATCACAATCTCTTTATCTTATCACTATGCTTCCAATTTTCCAGCATTCTAGCATAATATTTATTTTTAAAACAACCTTTTATCATAATCTTAAAAGAAAGTTTCAATTACAAAATAATACTCTAAAGTGGATCTATGAAAAAAATATAGGAATAATAGGTTTCTAGTGCCTTGTTGTGGGAAACTTTTTTCACAATGTTAATAAACCTAGCCTTAAAAGTCAGCCTAAAGACCCACCGATTCAGCCCTTTGTTTCAGATTAAATAGCCTAGATTAAATAGTGTGTAAGCGACTCAATTAAACTAGCAGGTTCAAATATAACCTAATCAAAACTGAGTTTAACTTTAAAAAGATTCTTTAAAATAGTGTTGCTCTAGCTTTTTTTTTTAAAAAAAAAAATAAGATTGACAGTGTTTGGAATCATCAAGGTAAACCAAGATCGTCCATCAAAGCTGCAATCAGAATATAAATCCAGTTTGGTTTAATAATTTTTTAATTTATTTTTTATTTAAGTATATAATAATAAAAATATACATGCATAAAAAAGCCACCAAATAAAATTGAAGGAAGCCACCAAATAAAATTGAAGGGAATCATGGAGGGATGTATAAAAAGAGCATTTGTTAATGTTATAAAAGATTGCTATAATTTTATTAAAAACAAAGTAAAATTTATATAGTATTTAATAAACTAATATTCAAAATAAATTTTCAATTAATTTATTTTAATGAGTAATAACTAAAATTGAAGGAAATATATATACACACACACAAACATATTTGTTGAAAGAGGATATATTTGTGCTCCTACCCATCTTTTTTTCATTTTTTTCTTAAAATGGATGAACAATGTGTCATCTATTTATTTAGATAACATGTAATTTGTTGATTTTACATTGGCCACCTTAAGTGGTAAAAAAAGCTTGTTTTCAAAATCTTTTTCAACTTGAAAATATCTAAGAAAAACTCATAAACCCCAATAAACACATTTAACCTCCAAACAACCTTGATTAAAAAAATTAAAAGTCAACCTAAATTTTAAAAATATTCTTGATCCTAAATCCATTTATTCTAGCAAATTAAGGGGTTAAAAAAACTATATAAAACTCATCTCATCAAATAAAACATATTACTACTTAAATTAGCTTTTTTATTATTACTAAAATATAAACAACCAATAATGTTTTTCTTTTCTCTTCTATTTTCTAGAGACTCTATCTTCCTATAAAATTATAAGATTAAAATGCAAAATAAATAAAGTATAGGAAAGAAACGTCAAAACTTTAATAAAAGGGATCCAAAATGAAAATCAAGAAAACTTTGGGGACCAAAAGTTTAAAAAATGCATCTCATGAACAATAATAATAAAAAGAAAAAAACCCTACATGTTTTGCTCTAGTGTCAAATTCGATCCCTACATGTTAAGTTTTTATGAAAGCAATAAAATTGAATTTTATTTTATAAAATTAAACATTAACTTAATGTGAGGATTGCTTTTAAACCATAAAAATTTTATTAAAAAATTTAAAATAAATCATCAAATCAACCTAATATATCAAGACAAAATTGAAAAAACAATTTAATGACTAAATAGAAAATACTTCAAGGATATTAAAAAAAAAACACTTTCTCTACCTACGACATTGTTTTGTGAGCGTGTATATAGTATTTTCACTATACTATTTAGTTTTCTTCTTAATTTTCAAGCTAGGGTGGACTTATCTGTGAGACCATAATAATAATAATAATAAAAAAAAAGGCCAAGTTGTCCTATTCTCTCTCTCTCTCTCTCTCTCTATATATATATATATATAGCGGGCTATTGAGTATTATAAGTATTTTTATTATAGATTATACTGTTCTACACTATAACACAAGTATTATAAAATATAAGTGCTTTCACTATAGATTATACTGTTTAGTGGAAACATGGTAAAGCTATAGCCTGTAGGTTACAAATGCCTAACTAGAGGTACGCCCCCTAAGGTTGCGAATACCTAGGCATTGGGTAGGCCACACGCATTTGGGCAAGGCCCATGCTATAGACACCTAGTGTTAGGGCAATCCAAGACCCTAGCATGCATATCTGGCACAGGATTTGCCCAACTTTAGATGCTAGGGGCATATTCGTATGTCTAGCTATAGCCCGAGGTCGTGTGGGTCTGCAAACCCGTGAGCTTAGGGTGTGCATATCCACGAGGTAGGATTTATAGCCTTGAATGCCTAGCCAGTAGACCCACGCGATGGGTGCAGTCTCGGCCACCGAGGTTTGTTTTCACAATCCTTGGGTTTAGAGACTCGTGCTATTGGATTAGCAGGCCCTACAAAGAAGAAAAATGAAAAACAAATTATATAATAACAATTATCATTATTATTATTATGAATAATTTTTTCAAAAAACAATTATTACTATAGCAACTTTGATCAAGTAAGTTTAATATTATTATTAATACGATACATATTATTATTTGTATTCTAAATATTATTATTATTATTGTAATTAAAAGTATTATTATTAAAAAGAGAAGAAAATTGAAAAACTAATAATAATAACAATTATCATTATCATTATTGTTAAAAAAAATTTAAAAAAAATATTGTTGTATAAACTTTGATGAAACAAGTTTCATATTATTATTAATATGATAAAATATTATTATTTGTCTTATAAATATTTTTTTATTATAATTAAAAATATCAATACTAAAAATATTATTATTTTTATTATAAATAGCCTAAAATAATCTTAAAGTCTAACAGGCTAAAAAACTTTAGACCTGTCAATGCAAGATTCAAAATAGCTTTAAGTTCTAGTCGAAACAGATTCCAAAATAGCTTCGAATCCAACTAGGTGTAGGATCTAAAAAATCTAAAATACCCATGGATTTTAGTCAAGATAAAATTTAAAATAACTTCAAATTCAACTAGATACAAGATCCGAATAGCCTTTGAGTTGCTAGTGCAGGACCCAATATAATTTTGGATCCCGGTAAAGCAGGACCTAAAATAGACAGGACTAAAATAGCATTAGTTTCGTATAGCATGCAGATAAAGGACCTAAAATACCCTTCAGTATTTTAATGCATAGGAGCCGAGTGCCTGATCTAAATTGTCTTGAATCCTACCCTGTCCAGAATTCAAGATAGTCTTGAATCATTGATAGTGTAAGATTCAAAATAGACTTGAGTCCCAGCTAGCAACTAAAATAGCTTTGAATTCTATATCAGAATCTAAATTTTTTATGCAAAGGTGAGTTCTCAGTGTAGCTGGCCACCTAACTAATATATATATTCACACACACATACAAGTACCAACATCCTTATCTCTTTATGACGTCACCTTGTCTTCCTCTTTCCATTTACTGCCTCTGGATAAGTTGATGTTGGAATTATCAGATGTTGACATATTTGCTTTAGGCACACGTGATGACATGCAAAAGATGTAATTACCAGATAAATTCATGTCGGAATTATTCGAGGTTGACTAATTTGCTCTGTGCACCTCTTGACGTGCAGATAATGTATTTATAAAAAAAAAAAAAAAAAGAGTATGACTGATCACCCATTTTCGAAACGCATGCAGCAACAGCTATGTCCCTTTGGATATGAAATCCATATTTGAGGGGCAGCTTTGAGAACAGGAGATCGTGTTTTCAACACATTGAAAGATCTCTGGATGACGTTTCTAAGAGAAGAATGTCTGTGATTAAACAGTTCCTGTGGATTTTTAGGCAGCCGATTGGCACCTCTAAATTCATGAAGGTGACAGCGAACTTCTGGATATGGAGCAATAAAACCTTCCACATTTGAGTATCCTGTGATGGTATTTTCCTGTCACGGACACAATGGTAAGTAAACCAAGAAAACAGCTAGAGAAATAAAAGGTCCATGTTGGAAATTGAGGGCTTGTGTGTGCACTCATGCGCCAATTCTTTAACATGCTAGGAAAAGTGTGTGCAAAATTGTGTACAAATTATGCATAGACGCATCAATACTGTGGTAGCGCACAGACTACTGCAAGTTGTGTCTGTGTGAGAGAACCTTCAGGTATGCTAGGGAAATTTTGATCCGGATCATCAAGGACTGCTCTTGATAAACGAGAATCAACAGCAGCGCCCTCCACGCCCGGATAAATAAATATAAACTGCAAGTCAAATGTGCAAACAGCCAAATTATTGTGATAAAACACCTTATTACGAAATCGAGATTGGTCCTTGGCTGGTAGATGTGCAAGAACATGTATGCCATCTATGACATCGATACTATCCTGAATAAAAAGAAGTAACTGGCATAACATAAGGCATCACAGAAGATCAAGAATAGTTTTGCAGAGATTAACCTTGAAGTATGGATAAAATCTACTTACTAGAGAGAATATCTGGAGCGGTGACCATAGGTGGTGGTTGTATGAATTCACGTGAAGGTGACATGATTCCGTCAACTCTTCAACACATTATTGAAATGCCGGCTTATGCTTTCACTGAAATCTTTCTTGAATAACTCTGTTACGCTCATAATGACTAATAATGTTCAAGAAAATTGCCAGCAGCTCATCTATCATGAAGCATGCCTCTGTCTGAAAATGCCAGAGAGATAGTGGAAAACATGTTTATTCACATACAAAACATTTCCCGGCATGAATCATCAGGGCCATCCAGTACTTCAGGCATAAAGCTACTTCTGTTAGGTGATGAACTATGTCGAGGTTGCCGAGTCAAGCTATTATAATAGTAATAGCCCGTGGCGGCAGCAACTAATTCCATCTTGTCCAATTCTAAGTTGGTCTTCCATGCTAACTGAAGTATCTGTACAAATTGGATTAAAATACAGAATATACAACACAATGCGAGAGGTTAAATATATAGATAAAGAAATGTAGTTTCTCTTTGATGTATTTCTACTTCACTTATTGACCTTCAAGACAAACAAGAATCCCTATAGACTAGGTGATGTGGCCAAATTAACCAAACAATGGAAAGTCACAGTGCTCTCTATCATTTAAGATCATTAAACTTGCAAAACAGCCATTAATAGTCAAACTAGTTACAGCTGCATGGGGTTTCTTGAGTACTTTCTACATACAAAGCATAACCATTATCAGTGACTAGGAAAAATACACTACTAAAAGAGTCAATCAAAACTAATTCAGCTAGGGGTAGCGTTACATTTTCCCTGCAACCATGGCAACCTTTTCTCACTCTTTAGTGAGATAAATATCTCCCTGGCATTGGGGTTCTCAAATAAATCCAAGGCAAGAAAGTAAATCCGTTGATCAACACCTTGCATCTCATCCAATACCTTGATGCATTTGCATATAGAAAACCGATCCTCATTCTTCATAATAGCAGCTGCCCTCATTTTAGAAGCAGCAGCAATTTCCAGCATAGCATCCACAATGGCATCACCAGTAGCCTTACGACTCCTCTTCCCACGACCAGAACCTCCTGGCGTCACAGATTGACGCTTGCTGTGTCCATCCAGCATGTTGACATCATCTCCAGAGCCCGACGAACCATCATCATCCACATAAGCCATAAGTACAATGGAATGGGCAGACGCGCCTTTTAATTCTCAATACACGTATAATCAACAATTTCTCAAATTGAATAAAACCAAAAAATAAGACAATCAATGATAATTCTAAGCATTTTCTCAAAATTCCCTCAATAAATCCAGGAAAAAAAAAAATCTTATAAATTTAATTTTCTAACCCACGTTCAACGAATTGAAAAGTAACTAAACAATGCAAAATACAAAAAAGGATCATCTTTTTGCTCTTTTTTTTTTAAGAAATATATTACACTGGTTTCATACATCCAACAAAAAGTGATATTTGATCAAAGCTCGGAGAAAAAATAAAATAAAACCCATCACTATTTTCCCATTTCTGACACTGGATCAATGTCAAAATTATTACTTTCCAGTCTCTTCTTAGTACTTTCCAGTCTCTTCTTAGCAACCAAACAACGCATTCAGAGAAAGTTCACAAAAACATAAAATAAAAACAACTAAGGGTACAGAATATTTCAGTCAGAGAAGCATGAATTGAGGAATTAAACAAAAACGGGAGAACTAAAGAACTCACCTTTGCAGTGATTATGAGTTTGTTCGTGCTTTTGATTAGAGAATCAAGAGGTGAAAAAGCAATCTCAACCCTCAAAGGGTTTACATTACAGAACAAGAAGAAATATAAAGCAGGCAAGCGTGGAGGCCTGCTGATAAAGCCCAATCCATGCTCTCAAATATATAATATTTTGTTGTATTTTTCGTACATAATTTGTGAATTATCCTTTTTAAATAAGATTTTTAATTTTGTCTATAGAATCATGGAAATAAGAGGAAATTCCAAGGTGTTCTAGAATTTAAATAAAAATGAGATATAAAAAAACATCATAGTTAATCAGATCAAGTGTATTAATATCTATTTATTTTATAATTTTTATAAGTCTCATAACTTAAGTTAGACTTTAAATTCTTTATAACAAAAATTTTAGGAGAACGTAGAATTATTTAGTACAAATCAATATATATTTAAATAGCTTTTAAATAAATCGTATTAGAGGATTTACAATTTTTCATGCTCATTGTGAAAGAATAAATGATCTATATTGATTAGTAAATCATAGCTTTTAATATTATTTAAAAAAACTTTTCTTTTTCGATTCTCTTATTGAAATCTTGTTTTTGTAATTCCAAGATACTGCAGGAGTTTTACACTCAATCCAACACTTGAGTGGGTCCCTTGAAAGCCTAGATTACATGGATGGGATAAATTGAAGAGTGTATCTCATCTACTTCAACACCTCATTGCCGTAAGTATTTTTATTTAAGGTGTTTCATGGGAGAGAGGAATTTGAGGAAGCTTTACCAGATTGGTTGGGATAACTTTTTTTTTTTTTTAATATTGGTCTTGTTTGCTTTTATATTTTTAAAAAATTAAAAAAAATTATTTTTTTGTTCAAATTAATATATTTTTTATATTTTTAGATCATTTTGATACACTAATATCAAAAATAATTTTTTAAAAAATAATAATAAAATATTATTTTTAATACATTTATAAGTGAAAAACTCTATGAAAATCAACTGTAACTATACTCCAAAACAAGCTCTTTAATATCTTTGGACCTGTCATTGCAAGAATCTCAAGTGTCTGCCAAGTTCAAAAGCCATGTAATGCCTCTCTAAATTAAAGCAATTATGGATTTTAGGAGGGAGTCCATTTTTATCGTAAAATTGTAGAGAGGAGAATGGCTCTGAGTGGCCTAAAATTTCTCATATCCCATCATTGGATATAAGATATGAATATAAGATAGAGGATACACGTGTACAAGTAAGTTGAAATTTTCTATTATTTTTTTAAAATGTAGATGTCCGAGTCAGCTTACACGCATCTCAACTAATCTCATCACTGCATATAATATAGGTGAAGTTATAAGATATGAGATATGATTTATATTATTCTTTAATAAGAACAAATGAAAAAACACCTTTAGGAATTAAGATTGTTTCAATAATTAATGAGGCAGGAGTCAAACATTAAGATTAAGAGTCTTAATGATGAAGCGATCACGAGTTCAAATCTCACTATCCTCATTTATATGATAAAAATTAAGCATAAGGTAATGTGTGTTAGGATATTGGCATGCAAACCTGACAAGACAAAAAGTAAAAGATAAGATAAAAAGAGAAATGACACACAAGAGTTTATATGATTTACCCAATCTGGCTACATCCACATGCAAATATAAAAGGATTTTACTAAGTAATATGGGAATTACAACCTCTTTCTACTAATAGGAGAACTAAAATCTCTTTATTACTAGGAGAAAACACCTCACTTACTCTCTTACAAATACCTTATAATTTTATGGGATTACTTTCCCTCTCTTACTCTTTTGTTCTTCTCTCTTGTGGTGCATCTAAAGGCTTGGGTGCATTGTCTATTTATAGGCAAACATCCAACTTTTATCTTAGAAAAGATAAGAAGTAAGTGGCATCAATTGGTACCCTGTTGGATTCACATTAGCGCTAATTAGTGCCCAGATGGATTCACATTCTCCCACTTGAAGACTTTGATGAATTAATCAAGTCTTCACACTTGATCATTTATGATTCCTCTATCCTTTGTATACTTGCCATCTTCATGCTCCTTATGTTTCAGTTATGCCATAAGAGGATCTGTACTATATATATTTGTTATTATTGACTGGTTTGGTCAAAGCATCTGCTGGGTTTTTCTTTATGTGAACCTTCTAAAAATCTATACTTCCATTTTCCACCACTTCATGAACAAAGTGATATTGAACATCTAAATGTTCATCCTAAATGCAGGCCTATCATATAAATGAAAGGATTTATTGAAGAGTTGAAGTATTGAAAGGACAAAGAGATGATGAAGCTTAGAAAAGAGATGCCGGTTAAGTCTAAACATGAATACTGTTTGGTAATTAGATCATAACTAGAGCTGTAGAACTTGGATTTAGTTCTGCTTTGTATGGATGAAAGCTAAGACATAAGCCTAAAATTTTTATAAAAAGGCAAGACTTAATTCTACTATTTCGAAGTCCAAATCTTAGCAACAATGTAGAAGTCTGAATCTATCCTGCAACTTAGACACTTTTCAGTATTTAGTCCATATCTAGAGTTCTAGAAGTCCAAATGACCTTAATTTTTTTTTTTTCTGGAAAGCTAAAATAATTTCCTAGAACTTTCATGGGAATATTGGTTCAAATTATAATATTATAATATTATCAATGACGTTTTTGGCAGATAAGAAGATAAGGATTGTTACCAAGTCAAGATGTGCCCACCCACTCAACAGTTAGTCATCAAATCAATAATTATCAATTTTTTACTATAAAAGAAGGCATTTTCCATGCATTTAGACATCTTGGTTTCCAAATCAAGATCATGCTCTTACTTTCTCTCTTTGTATTTTTGTAATGCTCAAGTTTTGCTTTCATTAATATCTTGTTTATATCTTTCAATTCTTTTCTTTTAATTAGTTAACTTTTATCTTATTTATGCTCTTATCTTGTTTATTTATGTTTCTCTCTTTCATTATGTTTAGCTAAGTTTATTATGTCAATGTGAAAAGGTTACACTAATAGTGTAAGAATAAGTATAGTGTAACCTTAACATGGACTTTAATGTTTGATACTAACATGTTTTGTATTTGTTATCTTGTTCACTCTTAATACTTTGCTTATTAAATGGTTATTCTAGATTTATGTTGTATAATACTTGGCACAACAAATACTTGGCACTTTCATAGCCCAACCGTATGATGTAACCGACACTTGTGCTATGAAAGGAACTTGATCCCGACACTTGTGCTATGAAAAGAACTTGATTTGTTGTTAACAGAAGTTATAATCATAAATGTTTGACATTAATTATCTTATTTGATTAATGTTATTAGAGGCCAAAAATTAAAACTATTGATTTGATAAATAATTAATGAGTGGGTGACCATATTTTAACTTGGTGACAGTTCTTATCTTCTTGTCTGAATAAAACATCATTGATAATGTTAGAATTGGAACCACTTATACTCATGAAAGTTCTAGGAATTATCTCATCTTTTTAGAAAAAAAAACAATTGAGGTTATTTAAACTTTTAGAACTCAAGATATGGGTTGAACACTGAATAGTGTTTGGGCTGTAGGACAGATTAAGACTTCTTCGTTGTTGTTATAATTTGGACTTGAAAATGACCTTTTTAAAACTAGATCTCCGCATAAAAGTTGTAGGTCTATATCTCACCTTTCCATCTATATAAATCAGACCTAAATCTGAGATCTACAGCTCCAGATATGACCCAATTACTAAATATTATTGCAGTTTGGACTACGTTAGCATCTCTTTTCTAAGTTTGGCTATCTTTTTGTCCTTTCAATTTCAGCACTTAAACTTAGCAATCAATCCTTTCATTTATGTGATAGGCTTGTATTTAAGATGAACATTTACCATAAATTAAGGGTATCTTATATTATTAGATATGTTATTATAAAACATGCTTTAATTAAGGAGTTATTGATATTTCAAGTACAAAATAATAATATAAAACCTTGATAAAAATACACTTTTAAGTACTAATCAGTGTTCAGCCCATGTCTCGAGTTCTAAAAGTCCAAATGACCTTATTGTTTTTTGTTAGGAAGCTTAGACAATTTCTTAAAACTTTCATGAGGATAGTATGTTCAAATTCTGATGTTAACAATAATGTTTTGTTGAAACAAGAGGGTAAGGATTGTCACCTAGTCTAGATATGGCCACCCACTCAACAATCACTCAACAATTAGTCAACAAATCAATAGTTCCAAATTTTGACATATAAAAAAAGGCATTTACCGTGGATTTAGGCATTTGGCTTTCAAATCAAGATCATATTCTTACTCTTTTTTTATATATTTTTGTAATGCTTAACTTTTGCTGATATTAAGCTCTTGTTTATGCTTTTCATTTTATTTTCTTTTCTTAGTTAATTTATATCTTAGGTAAAGTAGTGTTGTAGTTGGTTGTACTTGATTATGCAATACAGTTTTTAGGCTAGAAATCAAGAAATTTGAAAGGGAAGAAGAACACTAATAGAATAGTATAGATTAGAATAGAAACAAGAGAAAAGAGAAAGGAAAAGACAGTATAGCTGGTTAATTCATTTTTTTTCCATGCATTTTTACTTTTGTATTATGTAATATATAAGTCAAGAAACTACTAGATATTACATGATTTATGCCTCTCAATAAACATGTGAAAAAACACCTTAACTAACTTTACTAACAGGAAAGAACATAATAAAACATTGCATTTAGGTGAATAAATGAAACGGTGTGTTTATTGTAGTTTTGCATTTCCAATTCTTCCTAAGATCATGCCGTGATTGGTTCTTTCAAATTCAAAAGTCATTATTCATTGTAATTGCTTCCCTTCTCACTTTCACCTAGCAGCTGTTCCTGTCTTTTGGTGTATATGACATCCTAAGAAGCTAAAAACGACCAAAAAATGCTTCGTTTTTAAGGCTAGGTAATGTGGGCCCAGTGCCTTCCATTGAGCCCAGAAAATCAATCAAATAAAATAGCAAGCTAATCACTTACGTGAGAAGTGACATGATAACTTTTCTCTCTCTCTTTTTCTATCCAGCTAACTACTAAGTACTAACAATCAAATCTTTTACTGGAGAAAAGGAAAGAAAGAAGAAACAGCAAGCATATATATCGGTACCAACTCGCTGGCTGGAATTCTTGCACGTGATAAAGTTTTTTTCTTTTTTAAAGATTAACGGGAGTGTTTTTTTCAAGTGATAACGAGAGTTTAGACGTGTAGATTGATTGGATCATGCTGTGTACGGAACCGCTGGGTCTGTTTTAAATAATCCAAAACTGAGCGCAAACCTCTCCTTAGAGGGGTGGATGAGAGGTGGGGCCAGGGGGTTGGAATGACCTAATCCTGGATGTGATAACGTAGTGGCATGGGTGGGCTACTGCTCTTTCCATTTAAATGATTCTTTCGTGGGACCTTATCGCCTTCAAAAGGGATCAAATTAGCAAGGGACAGAAACCAAGGGGCAGTCATGTTCATAAAACAACACCTGAGATTTCAGAAATGGCCAAAATCGAAATATTCTCATCACCTTCAAGCACTTGCATGTTCTTCATCATGGGTAGATCCTGTGTTTTTCCCTCTTGAGTCACTGTAAAACCCTGTTAAATTCCTATGCCATTTTCCTGTTGCCGAAGTCCATTTCATTAACCAATAAATAGAATGCAACAGTGAGATATATATATATATATATTATTTTTACTATAATTAAAAGTATTGATATAAAAAATAGTATTATTAATATCATAAACATTATTATTATTAAAAAATAATAATGATTTGATTTGAAGGGTAAAATTACAAATTATTATTATTAGTAGTAGTAAATAAGAAAAAAATTATTATTACCATCAAAGAAAAACCATATTTTTTTTTTAATGATTGAAAAATATAAGAACTTGGACAGAGAAAATAAATATTATTATTAATATTATAAATGCCTATATTGGATCCAGCATTGTGTAGGATCTAAAATAACTTTGGGTCTCGATTGGGTACAAGACCCAAAATAACCTTGGATCCTGGCTGGGGCAAGACCTAAATAAATAGTCTCGGGTCTTGTTGTTGCTGGATTCAAATAGCTTTGGGTTCTACCGAGTGCAGGACCTCAAATAGCCTTGGATCCCAGCCCCTACAGGACCCAAATAGCCTTGGGTCTACTGAGCTATAGGACCTAAAACAGCCTTAGATCTTGCTAGTGTAAGATTCAAATAGTCTTGAGTCCCAGCCTTTATAGGACATAAATAAGCCTTAGGTCCTAGCCTCTACAAAACCTTAGTAAGCCCTAGCAAGACCCAAATAGTCTTGAGTTCTTCTGGTGCAAGACCCAATATAACCCGGGGTAGGACCTAAATTGCCTTCAGTCCTCTAGTGTGTAGAAGCTCGGTGCAGGACCCAACTGGCCTTGGATCCTACCAAAGTCAATACCCAAATTTTTTATGAAAATAAAAAGTAAGCCTATGGTTTAGGGCAAATCACCTAACTAGTTTATAGCTAGAATAGATTTGAAAGGTTTTAAATTGGATACAAAAAATGTTATTTTCATTGTTTTTTCTAATTAATTTTTTCTACTTAACTTTGAGTTAAGTTCTTTTTATTATGTTGGTTTTTATTTTTATATAAATAATTAATGAGTTATTTTTTCATCAGATTATTGAGTGAAAAATTGTTTAGAAAATATCAGAGTTTTCTCATTCTATTTTTCTATAGTTTAGAGTTTAAGAATTCTAATTTTTGTACATTGTGTCGGAGAATATTGTAAGATGCTAACTAAAGCAAGAATGTTTATATATTGTGAACATCCACTCCAATCAAATTTAAAATAATTTAACGAAGATAAGCAATTCTATGGACAAACTTTTACATTTTTAAGTAAGAACTTTAAGAGTGTGTCTTATTTTCAAAATGTGAAAGGAAGCATATATATCCTTAATCTTCATCATACAACCTTTCAAATTACTGCAATTTGATACAAAAAATTACATAAGTTGTAATTTGCAGTTAATTTTTTAATAGGAAAGATTTTTTATTTGACTTTTTTTTAGATTTCATACTACCTTATCATTTATGCGAGAATTAATTAAGCCTTGCTTCGGGGCATTTGTGTATTTTCCTTCTTTTTTGAAATCACGAAACTAACCTTTATCTCATTATTTATTTAGGCTTGATTTAGGGGCAATTTCATATTTTCATGTGAGTTTTTTTAGTTGTAAGCAAGTTATTTAAAGGGTAGATTGGTCATTTAAAGTGATAATTTTTTTTTTAAAAAAATAGAAGTTGTCAAGCTCGTGGCAGAGGCTATCCCTCTTTTACAATCTGTGCGCCTTCATACGATAACCAAAAAACTTCTCTAGCCATGTCATCGGATTTCTTATGATGTACTTTTTCATCTTAGGCAACACATGTTGCTTTTTGATGGATGGATTTTCTTTGAAATTTTTTTTTTTATCTCTTTTCTTCTTAAGAGATTCATCCCTAGCATTTAAAATTTTAGGATAGTCCCCTTGGTTAAGTATACTTGCATATCAATCTTTATTTTTTTGATTTGTTAATTTTTATTCTTGATGTTTTTGTAACTTTTTTTTTTCAATTGCATCATGCAATTTAGAATTTTAATTTTTTAAATTTGGTCTTGGTATTTTTTTTTCCTTCATTTTTTTTTGCTTTTTTTGTACACTTTCAATTGTTTTGAATTTTATCTTTTAATCAAGATTTTTAATTTGTTGAATTTTTTAGATTTGGTCCTCATTCATTTAGTGGTTTTTTCCTTTTAAATATTTCTTGGAATTTATTTTTTCTTTTCAATTTAGCCCTTCAATCCAAAATTATGCACCCACTCATTTTTTTTTCACATTTTACCCTCCTTCTATCAATTTCTTATTTTTATTTTGATATTTTTTTTGTGGTTGTATTTGTTTTAATTTCATCCTTTAACAGTTGATTTTTTTTAAAAAAATTAGAATTGTAGTTTTTCTGGATTTGGTGCCTCCAATCAAGTGGTCTGCTTGGGTCGCAAGTTTTATAAGTTGGCATGGATTCCCATATTTTTTTTAGAATTTGTTTTCTTTTATGATCTCACTACTTCATATTGGTTTTTTTTTAATAAAAAAATAGGCTTTATGGTTTTTTTCGTTTTTCTTTTTATAGAGTTTTTTTTTTAATTTCATGACCTGAGGCGAGAGTTTGATGATTTAACCTAGGTATCCACACTTTTTTTTCCTTTTAATAAGTTTTTTTTCTTTTGAATCCTTTTGTGTTTTTGAGTATTTAATTTATTGAGAATTGATTTTTTTTAGTTTGTTTTTATATATATTTGGTGCTTTTGATCAAATGGCCTAAAGCACAGGTTTTATAAGCTAACAAGGGTTAACGTTGTTTTTTATTTTTTTTCATATTTATTTTTATCCCATATCATAATTATACATTGATTTTTAAAAAAATTTAGGTTTTATGATTTTCTTTATTTTTCTTTTGCTGTAAGTTATTCTGATCTTATGACTTAATCCATGATTTTGGTGAGTTGAACTAGGAGCTCTTAAGCCTTATTTTCTTTTTACATATAATTTTTATTTTTCTAATCCTTTCCATCTCATTATTCAACATTCAATAATGATATTTTAAAAAAAAAAAATAATTAGGTTTTGTTACTTTCTTCATTTTACTTTTGTCGAGTTATTCATATCTCATAATCTAATCCATAAGTTAGGTTGGTTAACCCAAGCAATCTGATGTCTTTTTTTTTCTTTTTTTCTTTTATGTTTATATATATATATATTTTAATTTAATTCGTCAACAAATTGATTAGCTAAAAATTAAGATTCATTGTTTTTTCAAGTTTATTGTTTCTGTTTAAATAACTCTGGTTAATAATTTGGAACAGGTTCTTGAACTCATGGAATTTAATAATAGATGACATTAGTTACATGGTTTATATATACTCTTGGGATTTTTGAGTGCAGTAACAGAACTCAAAAGTTAAATGCAAGAATCAATGTGGGCTATCTCCAACCAAAACTTCTTTCTTTCCTTCTTCACCTTCTTGCTTTTTCTTTTTTCTTTGTTCTTTTTCCTGACAAGTCTGAATTTTTTGAAAGAGCAATGGAAGCAACGAGGTTTATAGTGTTTGAGTCACGATATAAGTGACCTAACCAGAAAACTAAAATGGAAAAGGGAAAAAACAAGAGGATCAGCTAAAACCTGCACAAGACATGCACAGAAAGAAAGGAAAAGAAAATAAGCCAATGCATATCTGCAGAAACCAAACACCACTAGCAACCCACAATAGACTTCACAGAATTCCAAGAAATGAAGAAACGTCGAAGATATAAAATATTCCTCCTTTACCATTGTTTATCATGTAAAGATTACTAAGTGATTGTTTGATAACAGAACAGTGGAGTCATGCTTCACTATCATACTGTTCATATGAACAATTTTTTTTTGAAAAACAATGCGAAAAGTTTTTTTTTTCTTAGAAAAACCAGTGCAGTTAATTAATTTCACGATACAAGTGACCTAACCAGAAAACTAAAATGGAAAAGGGAAAAATCAAAAGGAGCAGCTAAAACCTGCAAGAGACATGCACAAAAAGAAAGGAAAAGAAAATAAACCAATGCATATCTGCCGAAACCAAACACTGCAGAAACCAAACACCACTAGCAACCCACAATAGACTTCACAGAATTCCAAGAAATGAAGAAACATCGAAGATATAAAATATTCCTCTTTTACCATTGTTTATCATGTAAAGATTACTAAGTGATTGTTTGATAATGTGGCTGTGGCTGAGATTGACCCACTAAATACTGTTTAATTAAAATAAAAAATTGCTATTTAATGATAGAACCCACCAAAATCTCAGCTGGACCGCATGTTTTGAAGAAGCAGCATTTTGCTGCTTCTCACAAGGGAGAAATCAGAACAGTGGAGCCATGAACAATGGAGTCATGCTTCACTATCATACTGTTCACATGAACAATTTTTTTTTGAAAAACAATGCGAAAAGTTTTTTTTTCTTAGAAAAACCAGTGCAGTTAATTAATTTCATGATACAAGTGACCTAACCAGAAAAATAAAATGGAAAAGGGAAAAATCAAAAGGAGCAGCTAAAACCTGCAAGAGACATGCACAAAAAGAAAGGAAAAGAAAATAAACCAATGCATATCTGCCGAAACCAAACACTACTAGCAACCCACTTCACAGAACTCCAAGAAATGAAGAAACGTTGATGATATAAAATATTTCTACTTTACCATTTTCTATTAGATAAAGATTAGTAAGTGACTATTTGGTACCATAGCTGCGGGTGAGATTCACCCACAGCTATATCAAATACCATTTGATTAAGAAAGAAATTGTTTTTTAATGATAAGACCCACCAAAATCTCAGTCGGATCACATGTTTTGGAGATGCTGCTTCTCGTAGGGGAGAAAGCAGAATAGTGGAGCCACGCTCCATTTTCATATTGTTCACGTGAATAGTTTTTTTTTTGAAAAACAATGTAAAAGTTTATTTTTTTCTTGAAAAACCAGTGTAGTTAATTAATTTCACTTGCATTGTTCACGTGAACATGAACAATATTGTTTTTTTATTTTTTTAAAAATAGTTTAAGGTGAATTAAATTTACTCATATTGTAATCTCAATTTTATTCCTGATAATATTTTACATAATTTTATTGCACGCTCAAAAAATTATGAAAACTGTAGTTCTTGTCAAATGACTTTTATACATAATGAAATTGTAAATTTTAAAAAATTATGTTTTACTCGAAAAACTAGTATTTAATATTATTTAATAACACTACATAAATTAGGAAGATATTGAATATTGTTGTAGCATTTATGGAATTTAATCGCAATTCCAGTTATGTTATTGCCGGGTCTGACCCAGTTAAAAAGAAATTTAGTTTTTATTTTTATTTTAATTGTCTTTTATTCAAAAAATTAAAAGGAGATCGCTTAATGGCGTAACTAAAAATTCAGTTTTTATTGTTGCGCGCTTAAGAAACCATGGAAATATAGTCTTTGTTGGATAAATTTCGTATGTCATGACATTGCACATAGTTTAATGGAATAATAAAAAATATTTGATATCAATATTATTTATTTCATGATGTAATAACAATAGTAGTTAAATCTACAATATGTAAATTAAAAATCATTAATATATATATATATATATATATGTATATATTAACTATTTTATAACCTCAATTTGAAAAGTATTATTTTAAACAAATACATTAAATTATTTTTTGTTCAACCTCAATTTCAACCATAATTTTAGCCAAACATATATTTTTCCAAACTAATCTCAACTAAAAGTACTTTTTATAAAATAATTTTTTGTAAACCACAACCACAACAACAACCTCAATACCAAACGCACAAAAAAGGGTTAGTTTATTAAACAATTTAATATTTTATTTTAATTCATCTCTATTTTTTTCAAAAAAAAAATAATAATAGCCTAGGCATGCTGTTCTCTCTCAAGCCACACGCATGTGCTTTTTTTATTAGATATTTATGGTTTTTTTGGCCCCTTTTCATTTTTTAAATTTTATTAATTAATATGGAGTTTTTAATTCATTTTAAGTTTTTTAACTATTTTTTTAATATGGATTTTTATATAAAAAAATATTCTAATTTTATCATTTGATTTGAGATTTTTATTTAATTTTTATTTTTCAATATTAAATTTATTTTTTTCTTTGAATCTACTAAGTAAACAAGATTTTTACATAATTTAATTTAAAAATTGAGCTAAACAAACAAATAGTCAGCTTAAAATTTTTTAAATCTTAAGCTTAAACCACTTTAACGAGTTTTAGGACATTGTCGAAAAGCTTTCAACAATCTAAATATCATTTTTCTATGTACAATTTTTTTTTATCTAAGCCGCAGCAAGAGTGCTATCAATAAACTAGTAATTATTTAAAAAAAATCATTTATTAATATCAATATCTATTGAATTCAAATTACATTATATATTTACTTGTTTCTTTGTATCCAACAAAAATTTCCATACCAAAATACAAGTATTGAAACCCTTACAGTCTTTGGTTCATACATTTTCAATAGTATTAATTGAAGTTATTGAGAGCCTTGAGACCTAGTATAATTCTTAGATGTTATTACCAGTGTTAATAAACTATCTCGAAATGTTATTACTAATTATGAAACGGACCTTGTACAAACCATTTCTTACAATTCTAACAATAGCACTAGGATGATGAAGCAGTAGTGAAGCTTTCATTTATTTTTATTCTTTTTGTTTTCGAAATTTCAACGACTTAAATCGATCAAGAAGCACAGGACCTTACATCAGTGAGAATGGAGGGTTTCGCACCTTCTGGAACATGTCCCATTAAAAACAAGTTCATGACTAGAGAATATGGCCAAGTTTACAGCAGCTTAGTTATGAACACATGAAAAAGACTGTAAAGGAGAAACTAAAACAAAGATGTCTCCAGCCATGATGTCAATGTAGCTGTCAGAATGGTTGGAACTAAAACACGTCTCCAGCAATGATGTCAATGTAGCTGTCAGAATGGTTCTGGTGAATGAGAACAGAGACGAGTTGCTTACAGCCTCAAGAAAAATATATATCTCTGAACCCCCAGGGCGGTCGCTAATTGAATGCCATACAAAGCACCACAAGCTTCGCCTAGGAGAATCGAATGCTGCTGCCTCGTAATTTTCTGAGCACTAACCATAGCTTGAACAGCATAGCCTCCGATAACCACCCCCAGGCCACATCCTGGTGGTTATAAGGAAGGAAGCATCAGTATTGATCTTGAAGACATCTACAGGAGAAGGAAGCCAAGTCGAGTCCTCTCTAGAGACTCAGGAATCTGCACCTTTCTACATGAATCAGCTGCGTCTATCAGCATCCTCCACAAGATTATTTTCTACCTAGCTAGAGACATAGGTGTCAACTGGGGAATTATGTGGTTTATTCGATCGAATTAATTAATGAACTGTCAAACTTACTGTAAGTGAGACTAATTACACCCTTTTTTCTGCAGTTATATTATCCCTCCCGTAGCCATGATCAAAAAACACTGCGGGCGTGCATCACATTAACCTAATATAATCATATATATTGAATGTGTTTAATATTATGCTGACTGTTATGACTATGGTTTAAAAAATAGTTTTATAAAAAGAGTTTTTAATTATAATTAATTTGAAAAAATATATATTTGGTTAAATTAATAATTGAAATTTAGGTTAAATAAAAAATAATTTAATATATTTAGTTAAAAATTATAGTTCAATTTGATGTTGAGGTATAATTACCTAGAAAGACTTCATTCATAATATTGATAAACAATTACATAAAAAGTAATCTTACAACCAATAAAATTTTGCAAAAAGACCTAAATATATTAGAACAATATTTTATAATTGTGTTATTAAACTTGTAACACTCTCATCACATACGTAATCCATTCGTGAAGGCCTGTGGTGTCCTTGCATTTGTGCATGTGAAGCCATGTCAATTAGAAAATCATCAGGTATAAAATCAGGATAATGATCGAACTCCATAAGTGCTATATCTTGCGTTGAAGTTCTTCTAATATAATTATGAATTGCCATGGATGCGACAACAATTTTAACTAGTGCTTGTAATTAAAGGATGACATATTCTGTAGGATTCGTCATTTATTTTTCAAACTCCAAATGTACATTCTATCATACAACGTAATGAAGAGTACACATGATTGAAAATTTCTTCATGATTTTGTGGTTGTCCTCGTCTCTTAAATTCTTGCAAATGATATCTCTGACCTCTATATTGACCTAAAAATTCATATTCATTAGGATATCTCGAATCAACCAAGTAGTATTTCCCTGTAAATACATTTACTTTTTATAAATTGAAAAATAAAAAAAATAAACATTAATTATCACACACACACACACGTTTCTACTTTCTGGTGGCTTACAAATTTTTATACGTGGATTGTCAATTACCTCAAGAAAAATTCTTGTATTGTGTGCATTACTTGGGTTGGCACACATTTTCTTCTGATAAATGAAATTTGATTTTCTGAAGAAACACGTGCATGCATATATGTATTGTCGATAGCTTCTACACAATTTTAATATATGAGAAACCATCACAATCATCAATTTAAGTTGACTAAAAAAATAAATTTTATGAATTAATTTAATGCGAAGCACTATCAATAAATACGATTAATGACATTACTTTGAAATGTGGAATATACCTTGGATTGTTCATAATTTTACACGGTGTGTTTACAAACACAGGATCTGCAAGTTGTATTTAATCTATAACGAGCGAACAAACCGATTTAAGAACTTAATTAAAGTATCTACTAATAGTTTCTTTTGAATGTTGAAATCTCTCTTGAACTTCCTTGTTGGAAGCACCCGGAGCTATTGTATAAAGAAATATTCCAACTTTTTCAAAAACACACATTCTTCTAGATGCTTTTAACTCATATTGGTTTTCATATTGAAAGCAAAGACTCTGAAATGTCATCATATCCATCATAAACATGTTTACATAGCGGGTCCAATATCCATATAATATTTTGTTCAACCATTGCATTCCAGTATTGTACAAATCCATATAGGGTTCCTTATATATATAAGTGTTATAATATAATGCTAAGGCACCTAATTTTTGACGATCAAACTCTATTTTCCAAAACAATTCGCCTTCTTCATTTGACGCGTTATCATCATCATCGTCGTTGTCATTATCAGAACTGTGATTGCCACTGGAATCTCCATTGTTAACAGAAGAATTACTATAATTAATGTAATTATTTGCGTTATTCATTACATCATCATAACCCCTCTCAAAAAGTGCTAAAAACCAGTGCGAATCCATATTTATCATGACATATAATTTTTTTGTGAATTATTGAAAATGTTAAGACTTGTTAAAAAATACAAACAAATTATAAAGACTGAAATACTATATTGTTCTTTACGTTTAATGTTGTTCTATAAAATGAAAGAAGATGTTGATATTAACAAACGACTATTGGAAGTGATACGTCTATATGTGGCAAGGCTTTCTACACTTAGACTTCTCCATAATAGAGACTATCAAACAATATGACTTGATAAATTACAAATTCATTCAATTTTCTACATTGTGTTAACACTAGTATGTTAATGTTATTGCTTTCCTTTATTCAATAAATTTTTAGGCAATAACAACATTTCTTTCAATGTACATTTTGGAGTGCCACGATGGCAATTAAAATGCCCAACAATTTCATGAATAAAAGTAGTTAGAAAAAAGGGAAAATTAGCATCTATTTGGAAATGTACATTAGTTCTACATGGTACATTAATGACAAAAAAAACAAACAAACAAATGAACTATATTATCCACTAGTGATGGCCCCAAATGTTTTCTAGGCATCCATTTTCAACATGAATATATACCTTCAAATATCATAAAAATAAGAAAAAAAAAGCTAACTATTCAAATTTATATAGTTAAAGGAATGTTTATAAAGGCCAACATAAAAGCCATGATTTTCTACCCCTTCACTCTCCTAATGAACAGTATAAAACAAGCATTTACAAACCAGTGAAGGCAATTTTATATATAATGAATTGCATAACATTGAAAGCAATGGGCTGCAACTAATAATTAATAAAAAGCAACTTACATTTTAAAGATGTAGAAATATCAACAATGCATCAACATATACCTGTTGTTACTTAGCATATGTGGGAACAGTAACAAAAATTATCTAACAGAAAATTGCTTAATAAAAAACTGTAAGCAGTATATGGAAACAAAATGCAAAGACATAAAAGCTAAGGGCATAAACCCTAGGGTATTGGAAGAAATATGGCAATGTCATACCGAAGCTGCTGCGCGCGTAGTCATTGTACGTTCAACAACCACAGGAGCAAGGGTGGGTTCAACAGCTGATGTATGTGTTAGACAGGGCTCAAGATCAATGGTTCCACCTCCTTTCTGAAATAAACAAGATAACAGAAACAAGCATGATTAAAGGCTGTCCATTAGGGAGGAAAAAAAACAACAAACAGCAAAAGCAGCAAGAGATATTAGTTAAGATTGGTAATAGCAATGTGATTATAATACCCTCTAGATCCAGGAAAAATGAAACTACAGACATTTCTGATGTCCTTGATAAATTGCAGAGAAAAATAGACTAAAATTGTGAAAATTGTTCAACCACCTTCACAATGCAGCAACGCTCAACACGGTAACTACAACCGATTCCAGCTCCCCAAGCACGTGAGCGAACATTATTTCTCAGCATAGATGTGTAGCCTAATGCACATGTCAAAGTTAAAGTGTCAAAAGTAGAGCATAAATGGTAATGACACACGAGGAGAAATGCAATACTAGCAAGACAAACATAAGCAAGTACTTCATTTAGGTTTCTTATATAGCTATATACTACTAAAATAAGTATTTTCTTTTGACATTTGAAATTTGACAAAGAACACAATCAAGTATGTCAAATTTTTGTAAAGAGATTTAGTTATCTTGTTGGGAATGTTACTTTGCACCCTTGTGATTCACTTGTTCAAATATAGATATGGATTAATGCATACCAGATTGACATCGCAAAATCAATAGTACTATGCCAATTCACTACACCATTTCAATGTTGACTAGGCTTCAACCAAAATCCAAAATTCTCAATCCACTATATGATTTCACTGTTTAACTCTTAATGTTTTAAATTTTATCTGACAAACTTTCTAACGTAAAAGGTCAACAAACAACACAAAATTCATTCTGAAGAGAAACATATACACACAAAAGCTTAAACAGGTAGCTGTATCCAAATATGTAACATTTATATGTACAAATTATTTGAATGCATTATGATGCGAATGATGTTTAGAAAAGCAGTATCATAAAGTACGATAGACAAAAAGGACTTACTATCTTGTGGAGGCAACACTCTTATAGTAGCACATAACTCTTGGATGGCAGGTGGAGGAGGAGAAGCAGTGGGACGGCAGTAGCCTGTATGCATGAGAACTGCAACAAAGTTGCATCAACAATATTGTTTCTGTTCACATATCAACAAATTCTACAATTACTACTGTTCATCATATCACACATACCAGCAACAAGATCCGAATCATCTGTGTATATATCCGTCCCCCATAATTGTCCACCTCTTACCTGCACTTGATGAATTTAGGAACTAAGCATGGGAATATAAATATTTAATAGTAAATACCAAGCATGAAGGTAGCAAATACAGGCCAGAAATCCTGTAACATGAGAACTAGAATGACATCTAATTGCTCTTATACAGCAATCCCAATGTACATATAGAGGCCTCTTCTCTTCTAAAGAAAATTGATTGTTTCACCCTTCACACTACAAATTTGTACAAATCAGAACATAAAAGGCGCCCACCCCCTTATAGACAAGTTACCTAACAACAAATTGAGCTTAAAAATTTAAGACCAGCCATATCTTACAAAAATTCAGTTTGCAGACACAAAACACACACAAACAAGTACAAGGAAACAAACCCCACACAATCCATCTCATCATTCAATTCTAAACCACCCACAACTTGCAGGTAAAGGCTAGTGGAGATAAAGTCACTAACTTCACATCATTAAACTTGTACAATTGAATCATAATCTACTAAGAAATCCTCATTTGGCCAATTTAAAAGTTCTGAAACTTTCCAAGGAACCTAATGGATATTTGGTTAGTTGTTAGAAACCTACGATTCACAATTTGAATATTATGATTTGTCTGGATTCATGTGGTGAATCACAGATGTACAGATTTAACCGAATCATGCGATTCATTGAATTTTACAAGTCAAACAGCATGCAAGTAGCTAAACCCCTGTCCCTGACCCACTTAGCATTTGTGCAAGCCCCATAGAGCCAAGGGGAAATTCATTTTCAAAAGAAATAAAGGAAGAAGGATGCAAGAAAAAAAAAAAGCATATGATGCAAAACAAGCAAGAGTGTCAACTATTATATACAGTAGCATGCTCTTACTTGGCGATTTGTAGCAGTAACATGTTCTGCTGGTATTCGAATTTCAAGAGTGGGGCCCTTATGACTACTTTCACCATTTTTATCAGATTGAGATGATTCATACTCCTTCCATAACTTTATCAGCTCTTGCATGCATTCACCAACTTTATAAACAACAGAGGATACCTCAGATTTGCCTGAGCATCAGAAACTAAACTCAATAGCTATATAAAGGAAATTGGGTAACTTGTGAACTTTAATGTTATCTCGAGCTTTTTAATCATTCATCAGGAAGCAGTAATATGTTTGCCAAAAGAAGCAGTTCATGACAGCAAAGACCAGGAGTTGTTGACAAAAACTACTCATTCCTAGTGACAAATAAACTTAAAAAAAAAAAAAAAAAAACTAAGGAAACTACCTATTAACAGAAGCTCAAGAATATATTATACAGAAGCACAAAAGAAAAGAAGAAAGTGAAAATAAAAGGCAACACCTCATTCTGGTATATCCAATGCATTAAGAGAGTAGAAAAAGAAAGAAAGGAAAAGGAAAAGGAAAAGGAAAATTTAAATATGCAATGATAGCCAAATATTTCAGATTTAACATTCCAATCAGTAATCAGAAGGAGCTCCCTTCACTCAACTCCCCTGCAACCTGCTGCACGCTTACATAAAAGGAAAAACAAGATTCATACTGCAATACAGTTTTACAAAGCTGAAAATTCAGGTTAACCAAAAGTTTCCGCCCAAAAGAAATAAAAAGCAGCAATCAACCTTCAGATAACGCTGATTGTGAATAGAGAATCATTAGCAAATACAGTATAATATGTAGCAAAATGATGATGCTGATTGTAAGTGCCTCCTAATCCATCTTGCCTGAAGCCTTTGGTGGGAAAAACTAAATTGCAATTTAGCATTGTGCAGTCAAATATAATAACTAAACTCTTTCCATTATGCTAAAAGAAACCAACTCACAGACTCCATTAACCATATCGCGAATAAAGTTCCAGCTTCATAAAATGGAATAAAACAGCTTACCTTGACATCTGCAAGAAAGAGAAACTTAGTTATAATGCATTCAGACTAAGTTCCATAAAACTTTACTCTTGAATTGTTGAAGTGAAATCATGCTTAATTTAAACAATCTAAATGAGCCAACAATCTGAAGAATTCATGCAAAGAGAAGTTTAGTTAAGGGTTTCAACACTATTAAAAGTAATATTATATTCAGAAAGAAAATATAATTGTATGATAAATCTCTACACAATTAGCTCCAATAACAGCAGTTTGGACATGCATATCAGATATTTTAAAGCAAATTTCCACATGGTAGACAATTAGCTCCAACAACAGCAGTTTAGACATGCATTACAAATATTTTAAAGCAAATTTCCACATGGTAGTTGTCAATAATCCAAAATCAACCATATGGAAAACATACTTCCACTTAAAACAGTAACAACATACCCTTCAGTGTCCTGGGTATGGGACCTAAAACGGGGTTCACGATTTGCCACTTGTGAGCTACCCCTAGGCCGAAGCATCCTCTTACGCTGTTGGACTCCATAGTTAAAAACTTCTCTTTCTCTTTCACTAATCCTTTCCCCATCCACAAATCCATCATCAGATTCTTTGCCAAACATCCTGCTTCCCTTCTCAGGTCTATCTCCTTCTATGTCAGCTTCTCTTTCTTTCTTTCTATCTTTAGCTTCTCTATCAACATTTTTCCAGTTATCAAAATCTTTCTGTTTTTTAGGCTCTAAAACTGGATTTTCCTGTTCTGAGATTCTTACAGTTCCATCCGCAGATTCCTTTTCATTGTGCAAACTCTCTTTTTCAGCTCCAGCTCCTGATTCTCTCTTTAAGTGGTCCTTCTCCCTCTCTTTTAACCTTTCCCTGTCTTTTGACAGGTCCTTCCTCTCCCGCTCCCACCTCTCTGCTTCTCTCTCTTCCTTCACTGACTCCTTGCCCTCAGCACTACTGTTGCCTACTTGCATGTTTCCCCTTCGGTCGCTTCTTTCCTTATCTCTGTCTCCCCATTCCCGGTGCTTTAAATCTTTCCGCTTCCTATCCTTGTCTTTAAATCTTTCCTCACCTTTTGAATCAAGTTTATTTTCACCAACTGCCTCATGAGCTTCCACATGATCCCTCTCCTCAATGTTAGTGCTTTCCTTTCCTATCTCAGCTGGACCTTGGGAATTACCACGTGATATATGCCAAGGATCAACATGTCCACCTGGGGATTCCAAATATCTCTTTCCTCTATGGTATTCTTTGGATTCCTTCCAATTCACTTGACTACTTGCTGCACCAAAACCATCCTTTGGATCAATATGAGCCTCCCTGTCATGCTTTACTTCCTTATTGTCATCCCCTCTACTATCAAACCTCACATCCTTTTCATTTTTAACGCTTTGTGAATCCCTCTTTACCTCACCATACACCTCTCTTGCATCAGTCCTTGGGTCACGGTTTTCAATCCTGTGATCTCTGCTGTCCTTGGAATCCCTTGATTCAAGCCTGCTTTCAGGAGCAACATTAGAATGAGTATCCATGTGTGATTCATTTGAAGATGGCGACATTCGGTACATTGAATGCAAAGGTGATCTTCTATCTGCATCTCGAGACTCAGTTCTGGAAATCTTTGCCACCCGAGCATCTGGACCCATCTCATATGGTGGATGGTACTCATTTGAAACCCCAGATGTCAGCTTAGGGTTTGAACCTGTGTCCTCATGTGGAGGGTATTTTGAAGAAGAAGAATAAACACCCTCTTCATGCGATCTTTTAACAGGAGCACCACTCATACTCTAATTAACTGTTTAACAAAATCAGCAATCAACAAATGAAACAATAATCCGTTAATAATAGGTGAATTCCCCAACTACCACCCGTACTTAACTGTTATTTGAAAACAATAGAATCAAAACAAATCTAAATACAAAAAATATAGCTTTAAACTATTAAAAAGAAGAAGAAGCAAAATAGAGCCAATAGCACTCAGTTCAAACTGGTTTAAAAGCTTAAAACAATAAAACTATACATTAAGTTGCCAAATTTAAAAACTCAACTATCACAAGTAGCAATAGTTTATAACTTATACACTCTCATTAATTCAAGTGTGAAACTTCTCCTTTCTACACATAATGAGAGGAGAATAAATCAACAAAAGTTTCAAAATGAACCAACTGTCTCTCCTTCTCAGACTAAGAAATAAAATATTTAGGTTTTGAATCCTAAGTAGAGATATTTTTATGGAACCCAAATAACCTAGAAACATAAACCTAATAAATCCCTACAAAACATGAAACAAATTTGAAAATGGCAGGCAAAGAGAGAGGTTTTGTTTGTTTAGCTTTGCTGCTGTCCTCGCAATCTGAGCTGTTAACTGAATCAGTAATAATAATTAAGAAAAAAAAAGAAGCGATTTTGCCCAAATATGTGGAGCATTCACCAACTGCCACCCATTAAACAAGAATTAACCTTTATTGAAAATAATAGAACCCCTCCAAATCCAAGCATGAAAAGTATATCTTTAAGCCAAAAAACATAAAAAGATGGAGTCAAAATACTCGGTTCAGACTGCTTCAAATGCCTAAGACAACAAGTTGCAACTTCAAAGAGCATCCAGAAATGACAAAAGCTTCTAACTTCGGCATTGAAAATCATTACGCCATTCTTCAATCAAGAAAAATCTCACAATAAACCAACTTTCCCTCCCTATTTCACTACAAAGAACAAAAAAACTTGAAAAACCCAGATCAGCAATTTTTCATAGAAACACAAACCTTATAAATTCCTATACAACATTGAAAAAATTGAAAATGGCAAGACATAGGAAAACGTCTAAGTTGCTTACCTCTGTTATGGTCGTCGTCTCAATTCCTGTCGTTCTTTCTGTGTCTCTCTCTCTCACTTTTGCTGCGTTATTTATTCGAAGTGTAGTGTTAAAACACCTTATGAATCGTTTTCTCCTTATTATTTCTATTTTCTTCTGTTACTCTAAAAGCCTAAGCCAGCCTAAGCCTATTGGGCTGGGCCCACTCTGGTTTAGCATCTGTGTTAATGAGACTCCATCCATTTTTAGGGCTTGGTCCATTAGTAGTTGACCCAATAAAACAAAACCCTGCCAAAACCCACAGACAAAAGAACCAACCGAAGAAGAGAGGAAGAAGCAAAAATGTCAAGCAGGCGACTGAGGGCATTCAAGAGGTGGATGATATCCCAAGGCATTGAATGGAGCAATGACACTCTCCAATTTATCGATACCCCAGAAGAGGGAATCTCAGTGAAGGCATTGTGGGATTTGAAAGAAGGAGATTTGATTGCTAAAATACCAAAAACTGCTTGCCTTACTATTAAGACAAGTAGGGCTCAAGACTTGATTGAATCTACTGGTTTGGATGGTTATTTGGGACTATCAATGGCTCTAATGTATGAGAAGAGCTTAGGTGGGGACTCTCCTTGGGCTGGTTACCTTCAAGTCTTGCCTGACTGTGAGTGCTTGCCTTTGGTTTGGTCTCTTGATGAAGTTGATCTGCTCCTTCGTGGCACTGAGCTCCATAAGGTGAACTTCAAAGTAATTAATGGTTTGGTTTTTGGTTTGGGTTTACTCACTTTAGTTGCTCCCAAGTTCAAGTCTTTTTGTTTGCTTGTATCGGAAAAGATTTAATTTTTGTGAGATTGAATAATTATTCATGTTTTAATGATGGAGTTTTGGTTGTGAAGTTGATATGGCTAAAAAATTAGTAATTTATCGTGCACTTTGTAGGCAGATAAAATTGGAAAAAAAAAAATCAATTTGTCTACTATCTTCATGTGGGATTGGATGATTGTTTGTCTTTTTAAAGATGGGATTTCAACTGTGAATTTGATTGGCTTGAGATTTTCTGGCTTTTCATCATTTGGTGATCTTTTTGTAGGCAGATAGTGAAGGAAGACAAAGCTCTTATTTATGAGGATTGGAAAGAAAGCATACTGCCTCTTTTGGATTCGCTGCCATCAAATATTGATCCAAAATTTTTTAGTGTCGAGCAATATTTTGCTGCGAAGAGCTTGATTGCTTCTCGTTCTTTTGAGATTGATGATTATCATGGATTTGGAATGGTTCCTTTGGCAGACCTGTGAGTATGCATGCCATCTCTACGATGGTTAAAATTCTTGATATGTTATGCGGTTATGGTAGTCATTCTTTTTTCTTACTCCTGGTTGTAACTTCAAATCATGCAGCTTTAATCACAAGACTGGAGCTGAGGATGTGCACTTTACCAGTACATCATCTCATTCTGAATCTGATGATGACTCTGACAATAGTGATACCGTTGACTTAGATGCTGATAATATTGGCAACAAGGAACCATCAAGCGAGCTGGATTGCTCTTCAATTACTGGCGATGATCCCTTGGTGTTGGAAATGATTATGGTGAAAGATGTTAAAGCTGGAGTTGAGGTTTGTATCTAAATTTTATTCTTATGTCTTGTTGATGATCTCACAGCTAATGCATTTATATTGTTATTTTTCCTTTGAGACCACATAAATGTTTCTGCTTTAGAGAATCAACATGTTGACCTTTAGAACTACTTTGGAGCAGTCCTTATTGTTGAATTCTACTTTGGAATAGTCCTCATTGTTGAAGTCTAAGAGGATGTTTATCTGGGTTGCAGCTGGGGAAATTGAACTGTCTGGGGTACATTGTCATTTGATTATCTCTCCTTAACAGTTTGCGATATCATTCAAATTAGTAACATAATCCAGATCAGCAGTGTAGAAGGTGAAATAATTTCTACCTCTTTTAGCTCCATTGTTTCGAGTCATGGTTTGGCTGATTTCATAGGAGGTCTTTGTATATATGTTGTGCTTTCTTATTATTACCAGTGGCATCAGGAGTATTTATGAGCTGTCATGGTTTAATGCAATATCTGACCAGAGTCCTATTAGTTGAATTTCTTTGGATTTTGGAGTTCTTGAAGTTGCCTGTGTTCCTAGATGACCAGGTGTAGAGAACTTTTTAGCGTTGGTTGCTTCTACATCAACTTGGTATGTCCTTAATTAAGTCATCCTTAGTTTTCTACTTTGAAGTCTCACAGAAAACTTAATACAACAGGAACTATCTCTCATACTACCAATGATGTTTTTTCAGTTACCATTCTGTTGGCTCTTAGAGCTGATACTAGACCAATTGATCATGTATAGAGGAAGCGCATGAATTTGACAGCATGAGAAGGAAAATTTTAGTTTAAGGGGAAAATGACAAATTCAACTTATCTTTTCACTCTATCCCTAAGAATAAGTGAGTCGAATGAGTTTATTCATCTTGTTGAGCAGCTGCCTATGCTTTCTAGGTTTTTTAGTATTCATGGTTTATTCATCTATGTTGAGGGGTCCTTTAAAACCCTTTTAAAACCTTGCAACCTGAGGACAATACAAGTCAATGGAAAAACAGTGACAATGAGAATGTCTTTTAAATTATGTTTCTCACAGGAAATGGTTTTCAATAATTTTTACCCTGGTGCTTGGATTAGTTGGCAACCCTAATTATAGTGCTTTGTTGTCACATGAGGCATGCCGTTGTTTGTAACTGCAGATAAAGTGGTCCTTTGCTGTATTTTACCAATGACTGTTGGGTATCATACTGACACCTTGTGTAATGGTTAATCAAATTTCAAGTATTCATTTCTGTTTGCTTCAGGCTACCTTTGATGTAGAAAGATGCTTTCTCATATCATTCCCTCATTTTATGTTGTTTCTTTTTCTGTTCCATCTCAGGTCTTTAATACATATGGTTTGCTGGGTAACGCTGCATTGCTTCACAGATATGGGTTTACAGAGCCAGATAATTCCTTTGGCATTGTCAATATCGATTTGGAATTGGTACAAGAATGGAGTTCCTCATTATTCTCTAGCAGGTTTACTAGAGCTAGGTTATCCCTTTGGAGAAGATTGGAATCCAGAGGATGTGACAGCCAGAGTGCTGAATACTTTGAGATATCATCTAATGGGGAACCGCAAATTGAGTTGTTGATTTTATTGTATATAATATTGTTGCCAGAGGATACTTATCGCAAGTTGGATCTTGCAGTCTCAGCTGCAAATAACCACGAAGGATCCATTGACACAATTTTATCCGAAAAATGGAATATTACATGGGATAAAATCTCAGAAATGAGAGCAGACTTGTTGCTGACAGAAAGTGTATGCAATGCTCTTGTGTGGCTTGCTGATAAGAGGGAGAGTTTATATGGCTCAAGTTCAATAAAAGATGATATTGAAGCACTGGAAAAATGTTGTGCTAAAGAGAGAAAGCTATACCATTCGCTGATATTGCATGCGAGTGAAAGGAGGATTCTCGAGAAACTTAGAACCTATGCTGCTGTTGGTGCTCGTTCCCATTCCTCTTTAAAATCCATTCAGAGAGAACCCAAGAGGAAGAGATCTAAGAGGAGCTGAGGTGCAACTTTTTTTCCACTTTTATAGATGTCTGTCATGTATTCTTTGTTTCTTGTCCGCCTCCAAACAACTTTGGTGATGCTCCCTAGGAAAACTGAGGTGTTTTCTTTTATGAGCATCAGAGATAGTTCGGACATTAACACGATTATTGGCACTGGATGGCTGAAGCACTGAACGCGAGTTCTTACTTGAACACGTCCCATTTGCTGGATGATTGTACCATTAATTTCTTTCCAGATATCTGATCTGATTTTTTATCCGCCTTTTTTTGTATTTTCCTTGATCCTTATTGACATACAGTTCGATTGAAGTGAACTAATAGAACTTGTTTTTGGATTATGAAACTTCATATATATTTGGATCTTATTTTAGGACTGGTCATATCGAAATGTTTCAATTTGACTAAAATGGCCACTTCTTGCTAATTGTCTGGTCAGTCTGGTGCTCTCTCTAGTCTCTTTCCTTTCGTTTCTCTTCCTAATTACCTCATTTCAAATGCCAACGCTATTTTAGAGTTTATCTTGTGTGCTTTCCATATAATTTATTTAGTTTTGGATAAGAGCTAGCTAATAATCCAAGCTAGCGCAGGCGTTCGTTTGCAGGACTTAATTATATTAATAAGCTACAAGGTAATACATTATCGGATGTTTCTTATTCGATTTGTTGTTTCTTATGAATATAAAATGATCACCACATGCTAATCTAGCTTAATCTCTAAGCTAACACAATTCTATATGGTTTTGGTGTGTGGAGGGTTTTTAGCCAATCAAAGATTCATGTTTCAAGATAAATCAAATAATCACGAGCTTGATTCGCTCACAGTCTGTAAAACCGTTTGGACAAGTAGATTATGGCAAAAAAAAAAAAAAAGGGGGTCCTGTTTATATAGCAGAGAAACTGTCGTGAAGACAGGGTCAGAAGAAGGGTATTTTCATAGAGAACTGATGCGTGTTATATGGATATGGATACCCAACAAATATTGCATGATCAACCACAGTGCTATACATTCTAAAAAAACGTTCTAAAAAAGATGCTGATCTTCGTGCAAAACTTATTCGCCATATCAGATATGAAGTTTGAGAATTGATTTGAAGTTCTTTTCTAAAATTGAAACGCTCATGGGACAAGTCCTATATCTCCATTTGGCCCGAGGAACCATAGCTGCCTTTCCTTCATTTTCAGAATCCTTGTTGAGAAAGCGCCAGCAGCAGAAACCAGTCCTGAAAACTGGGTAAAAGTTAATGAATATGATTTACCCACCAACTTCACAGGAGAGCTGTTCCAAACGTTTAGGTGGAACAGTTAGAATCCAGACCTGATTCTAAGCAGAACTATTCTGAGTTCATTCCTGAAAGAGATAGCTCGGGACTTCCATTTTCCGTCAGGTTGCATTCTACATGATAGGCACTTGTAACTGTAATTAAAGAACCTGATTTTGGATTCCAGGAGCAATCTTGTTTGTCATTGAGTTCACTTGCAGTAGCAGAACAAAGCAGGACTTTTGGAAGACACCACAGCTTACTTATGACGTACCCATTAATTCTGTTGCGGCAGCCAATTTATTATATCACCCATTCACCCTAGGTAGGTTTGTGTACAAATGTATCAACTGCCTCGGTATTATCCGATGATCTTGTGCTTATCGGTTAAACTATAAAAGATACCTAGAATTGATATAAATTATTTTATATAAAGAATGTTATATTTTGATCTTATTACTTGTTATCTTAATCGAAGTATGAAGAGATAGATATTGGGTATAACATGAGCTAAATAAAGGTAGTTGAATTATCAAGAAAGGATTCATCACCCTATATGAATTAGAAAAAATAATCAATATACTCTAAAATAATATTGACTAAGAAATCCATGGCCAATGTGGAATGAGATTTAAAAAGAGTTTTAAATCTTATTCAAACAATTGGTGACTATTATATAAAGAATAAATATGATTTAATATGGTAGACATACTTCATGCTTTAATGTTAAATTGAAACATTATTGATGAAAGGCTATTAATTACATTAAGAAACTGTCACTAAAAGGTTAATTCAAAATACTAATGATTTTTTTAATATTTAGGGGATCATGACATATTGTTAGACGATACACATGATCTTCAAATATAAATTAATCAATTGTTGAATTGATATTAAATTAAATTATTTAATTTATATAATTATATTTAATTAGAATTAGAATTTATATTTGGATCAACATATTAGAAACCCAATAAATCACACACATTAAGAACCATTAGTTAGAAATTAAATCGAGATTATTTAATTAAATATGACTTGATTAAAATATATTTTAGAAATTATGGGCTATAATATAATTAATAAATGAATTATATTTCTAGACTTAAAAAATTCAAATAAGGACTTCATTGAGTTAAAATTAAAAAAATAGATATTCAATGGGCAAATTGATATTTTACCAATTTATAAGGTTTTTCAAATTTGCTTATAAACAATAATTTATGCCTTTTATTTTTTTAGTGATTATCTAGTTAGATAGAAAAACTATGTAAATCATATAATAGAGACTAAACACTCTAGGCATAACAATTCATCTCTTTTAAATAAGGATTTAGAAAATTTCTCACTAGTGATTCGTGTAGATTACCATTAGAGACCAAAAATTGGACGACTTGTGGTTCATGATGACCTAGTCTTTAAAGAATTATTCAAAGTAGAAGAAGATTAGATCTTCAAGTAATAAATATCTAAACAACTTTAGATCTGTCTAATGGGATCCTAAGGATTCTTGAATAATTTTGTTTTAATGTTTCTGTTGTATGTATGATATTTGAGAACCCAATAGCTGTTTGGTACAAAACTTAATTTTTATCACATCTAAAGGTTATTCTAATGGAGAAATTTTTGTTCTACTAAAAAAAGTAGAACAAGCCTGTCCAATTCTTTACACAATAATTAACTTGGGTTTATTCAAGTCAATGTAAGAATAAAAGTAGTTATTATTATATTTTTAATCTCTGACTAGGGGGTTTAACTTGAGGCAAGCAGATTGGGTTAACTATTGACTTGGGTTATATAAGAATAAAAGTAATTATTATTATCATTCTAAAACTCGACTTGAGGTCCTTCTAGGGTAAAGCCCAAGTCAAGTCAAGTTGACCATTAATCTCTATCAATGTAAAGATAAAAATAATTATTATTATAATTTTAAAACTCTACTTGGAGATTAACTCAGGGCCAAACCCATGTCATAAGTCGGGTTAACCATTGACCTAGGTCAACGTAATGATAAAAATTGCTATTATCATAGTTTTAAAATTCAACTCGGGGGTTGAATCGTAGTAAGGCTTGAGTCATGAGTTGGGTTGATCATTAAATAGGATCAATTTAAGGATAAAAATGATTATTATTATTATACTTTTAAAACTTGAATCGAGGTTCAATTTGGAGCAAGTCTTGGATTATTGGTCGAGTTAACCATTGACCTAAGTCAATGTAAGGATAAAAATAATTAATATTATAATTTTAAAACTTGAATAGAAAGTCGACTTAAAGCAAAGTCAAGGTTGTGAATTGGGATGGTCAACTCGGGTCGACTCGAGGTAATGTAAGAAAAATAGTTATTATCATAGTTTTAAAACCTAACAACTGGGTTGAACTAGGGCGCATCTTGAGTCACGAGTCAAAAGTGTTAACTTGGATTGATCCACATCAATATAAGAATTAAAATTATTATACCATAGTTTTAAAACATAACTTGGAGGTCAGCCCAGTGTAAGGCTAGGATCACGGTCCGAGAGGGTCAACCTAATTAACCCAAGTCAATAGGCGGATAAAAATAGTTATTATCATAGTTTTAAAGCTTGACTTAGAGGTCAACCTAGGAAAAAGCTCAAGTCACAGATCGAAAAGGTCAACCTGAATTAACCCAAGTTAAAAAAAAATCAAAGTAAACTTGTTTTGTCTAAAGAAAAATTACAAAAAATTAACCTATGTTTTATCTTAGGTTGACCACAGTTTTTTATCAAGTTAGGTTAGATCTATCCTTCCTCTATTTTTTTTAAACGCAAACCAATCTAGGCCCTAAGTAAGGTGGGTCCTGATTAGTGTGTGCTTAATATAAAATAAGATAAATTATCCAGTCTTGACTAAAACATGTAAACAAAAAGATAATTATTTGTTCATTCTAATCAAGTTTTGTCCAATCAATATTTAATAATATACCAAACACTATAAATAATGGAAAAATTTTAAGTCCATCCCTTTCTTTAAGAAGTTCAATAGAAAAAGAAAAGTTAGCACTAACATCATAAAAAAGAGGCATATAGTCTTACCAAATATATGAAATGTGATGATATCCTAAAAATCCAACAAGCCTAGTAACAGGGCTCCCAGGTTGAACAATCACTTAATCAATTAGTCCTGATAATCTCCTCCATTCTCTTTAACTAAAATAGTTAATAGTTTATACTTGGTCCCTGGTGGGCCAAAGATATTTGTAGGTAGTACCTGCAAAAAGTCTCTTTTGTTGGAGGTGGAGTGACATGACCAAAAGATTGATATTTTCTTCCAAGTGCAGAAGTGTCAAAGTAATAAATAACCTAGTAAAACCAGGATCGAACCACAGGAAGGTTCACTGTATAAATTATAAATAACAATATAACAAGAATAATAATAATAATAATAATAAAGAAGAAGAAGTGGATGACAACTTTAAAATAGAAGATTAATGTAAGGATCAAATATTGATAAAAATAAATGTTAAGGTTAGAGAATCCACTAATGGTATTTCAAACAAGTATAGTATAAACTCTTTTTATCACTCAATTGGAAACCACACACAAAGAAGGTTTCAATCGGAGTGTAAGTTGTTAACATGATTATATTAGTTATCTTATTCGAATAATGCTAATACCTGTAAATGTTGTCAGACATTCATGATTATAACTTATGTTAACAACAAATCAAGTTCCTTTCATAGCACAAGTGTCGGTTATACCATATAGTTGGGCTATGAAAGTGCCTAATATTTGTTGTACCAAGTGTTATACAACACAAATCTAGATTAACCATTTAAGAAGCAAAGTGTTAAAAGTGAACAAGATAACAAATACAAAACATGTTAGTATCAAACATTAAAGTCCATATTCAGTTTACATTATACTTATTCTTACACCATTAGTGTAACCTTTTTACCTTGACATAATAAACTTAGCTAAACATAATGAAAGAGAGAAACATAAATAAACAAGATAAGAACATAAATAAGATAAAAGATAACTAAGTAAAGAAAATGAAATAAAACACATAAAAAAGATATTAATGAAAGCAAAATTTAAGCATTATAAAAATACAAAGAGAGAAAGCAAGAACATGATCTTAATATGGAAACCAAGATGCCTAAATGCATGGTAAATGCCTCCTTTTATAGGTCAAAATTGGAAACTATTGATTTGTTGACTAATTGTTAAGTGGGTGGCCAACTCTTTACTTAGTGACAATCCTTATCTTCTTGTCTGAATAAAACATCGTTGATAATGTTAGAATTTGAACCAACCTCATAAAAGTTCTAGGAAATTGTCTCAACTTTCCAGAAAAAAAAAATTAAGGTCGTTTGGACTTTTAGAACTCAAGATATGGGTCTAAAACTAAACAGTGTCTGGGTTGCAGAACAGATTCAAACTTCAACGTTGTTGCTAAGATTTGCACTTCCAAACATCAGAATTGAGTATTATCTTTCCATGAAAATTTTAGGTCTATGTCTTAGCTTTTGATCCATATAAAACAGATCTAAATCTAAGTTCTAGAGCTCCAATTATGATCCCATTACAGAACAGTGTTCTAGTTTAGACTAAACCGGTATCTTTTTTCTAAGTTTCACCCTTTCTTTGTCCTTTCAATTTCAGTAATTTAACTTATCAATCAATCCTTTTATTTATATAATAGGCATGCATTTAGGATGAATATTTACCACAAATTAAAGGTATCTTATGGTATCAGACTTGTTATTATAAAACATGCTTTAGTTAAGGAGTTATTGAAACTTCATATGCAAAATAATGATAAAAAACCTCGATAAAAATGCATTTTTAAGTACTAATCATAGATACTCTCAAATGCTTAAATAAGTATCTTTATAAAGAGAAAATACAAGAATATTCTAGTGGGTGATACTCTAAAAGTATATATACAGTAGAGAATGAAAATTATAAACCATTGTTCTAAAAGTCTTATAGTATATTTATAACTCATGAGTCTTGTCATTTTGTGAAAAGGAGGCTACATTATAATTACCTTGAAAGTATTTAATAAGAGATAAATATCTATATGTATATTAATGTTTGATGAGAATATGGTAGGTCCTTAAAGGACTTTTATACACCTAAAAACATGTAGAGAGATTAGAGTTTAAGACATCAAATGTAACTAAGCCTATAGAAGCTGAGTTCTTCCCCGAGGTTAGACCTAATAGAGGATGGTCTTTCTCATGAACATGTGAAGGAAAGATGTTCATTACCTTAAACTTTGCTAGTTGTCAAATCTAAGTGTCTTGAGTCTGGAATGTTTGCCTGATCCGCATTACCTTGGGCATGGCTGACTGCCAAGTTCAAGTGCCTTAAAACAAGCTGGCTTTCATGTCTAACTACTTTGGATTTAACGGAATGCCAAGTCCAAGTGCTTTAGATCTAACATGTTTTTCATACCCACGTTATCTTTGGACTTGGCTAACTGTCAAGTCTAAGTGTCTTGAGTCTGATATATTTATCATACTTATGTTATCTTTGGACTTGGCTAACTATCAAGTCCAAATGTCAAGCTTGACACACTGCCAAGTTCAAAAAATGTCTGTGTTTAGCTAGCATTAGACCTAACATACCCCGAGACTTGGCAAACTATCAACCCTCATATGGTTAGGCTCATGTTCATTTTCTTAAACGTGCTTAAGGGAGAAGGGTCATAGAGGGTTTTTTAAGTCCATTAAAAAAAAGTATATCAAAAGGTAAGAAAAACATAGTTAAGATTGTCGTGCAATGCCACCAC
>NW_011501456.1:39387-42426 GCF_000495115.2 Populus euphratica | reverse complement strand
TCTACATACAGGCTAAACACTGAATAGTGTCTAGGTTGCAGAAGAAATTCGGACTTCTACATTGTTGCTAAGATTTGGACTTCCAAATAGCAAAATTGAGTCTTACCTTCCTCATGAAAGTTTGAGGCCTATTTCTTAGCTTTTCATCCATATAAAGCAGATCTAAATCCAAGTTCTACAGCTCCAATTATGATCCAATTACCAAACAGTATTCTAGTTTGGACTAAACCAACATTTCTTTTCTAAGCTTCACCGTTTCTTTATCCTTTCAATTTCAGTACTCTAACTCATCAATCAATCCTTTGATTTATGTGATAGACCTGTAATTAGGGTGAACATTTACCATAAATTAAAGGTATCTTATAGTATCAGGCTTGTTATTATCAAACATATTTTAGTTAAGGAGTTATTAATACTTTAAATGCAAAATGATGATATAAAATCTTGATAAAAATATACTTTTAAGTACTAATCAAACACCTGCAGTTATGACTAGGCTCTTCCTATACAAATCTGTGAATTGGTTTTGTAACTTCTTCTTTATTATCCTTATCTAAAAAGGAAAGGAATGGCTTGCAACATTTTATAGGATAGAATAACACCATCTTAGGATTTGATGGTTTGGCAACTATAAACATTATAGAGAGGTTACTAGATCTCCCTTCAGATGTTGAGCAGTTGTTTGATTTGAGTCTTGCTTGCCATTTAGCTTTTACTAATCAACTTCTACTCCATATGAGCAAGCGTCATTAGATTTTTTTAATACCCCTATTTTTTAAGGTTTCTAGTTGAATGCTGACATGACCAAAAGATTGATATCTTATCCCAGTATCAAAATAATAAATAATTCAGCAAGACTAGAGTCGAACCACAAGGAGGTAAACTATATAAATTGCAAGTAATAATAATAATAATAATAATAATAATAATAAAGAGTTAAAGAGAATTTTGAGATGTGAGAGTAATGTAAGGATTAAACAATGATAAAAATAAATATCAAGGTTAGAGGATCCACTAATAGTATTAAAAATAAATATAAGACAAACTCTTTTTATTATCAACTACAAACCACACACAAAAGAGGTTCCAATCGGATGATTTATCATTAATAACTCATGATAAATTATTAACATGATCATATTAATTATCTTATTTAAATAACACCAAACTTTTAAATATTATCAGAAATTCAAGATGTTAACTTATGTTAATAAGTTCCTTTCACAGCATAGGTGTAAGTTATACCATACGGTTGACTATGAAAGTGTCAAGCATTTGTTGTACTAAGTTTTATACAACACAAATCTAGATTAACCATTTAACAAGCAAGGTATTAAGAATTAATAAGATAAAAATGATAAGATATGTTAATAGCAAGTTGTTTAAGATATAAGCATTAAAGTCTATATTGAGTTTATATTATACTTATCTTAACACCATTAGTGAAACCTGTTAAAATAATTAAGATCAAACACAAAAAGGAGGCTAGAATTCTGAATAATTTGTATATTATAAATGCTTAACCTTAACCTAAATACAAATAAAGTATATACAGATTAAACTGAAAGTACTATTCTAGTTTTAATAAATAAGACTACATAAATATTATTTAACATCTCTCCTCAAACTCACGATGCAGCAGCTACAAGCATCAAGAGTTTGCCAACTAGAAAACAAAAACGAGAGATGGAATGTGCCTTGGTGAAAAAATCTGCAATCTACAAGAAAGAAGGAACAAAAGGCAAAGCAATAGTGTTATGCTTGAGATGATGACGAGTAAGATGACAATCGATCTCAATGTGCTTAGTTCGCTCATGAAAAACCGAGTTGTGAGCAATCTAAATAGAACTCTAGTTGTCACAATACATAGGAGTAGGATGAGAAAACAAAACTCCCATATTAGCAAGTAACCAATATAAACCAAACAATATCTTTGGTAGTAGTTGTCATGGCACGATATCCTGCTTCGGTGGATGATTGAGAAACAATAGATTGTTTCCTACTTTTCCAAGAAATAACAGAGTCACCTAAAAAGATACAGAACTCGGTAACAACTTGCGATCTGTGGGATCACTACCATGATTAGCATCAGAGTATGTATGTAACTCCAAGAAAGAGGTGGATGAAAGTAAAAGACTCTAAAAAAATGTACCCCGAAGATATCACAAAATATGAAAAACAGCAGCCTAGTGAATAGTAATAGGAGAAGCAACAAACTGATTAACAACATGAACAACATATGCAATATCTGGACGAGTAATGGTGAGATATACCAAACTCCTAACAATAGTGCGGTATAAAGTAGGATCTATCAAAGGTAAACCAGCAGAAGAAGAGTACCTTGCGTTAACCTCAATGGGAGTATCTACAGTTTTGTTATCAGCAAGTCTAGTCTGCTCAAGAATATCTGTAACATATTTCGACTAAGAAAGAAGGTAACTTCTAGGTGAGTATGCTACCTCAATACTTAGGAAATATCGAAGATAACCCAAATCCTTCATTTCAAATCATCTAGCCAACTCTGTCTTCAAAACTGAAATACCATCAATGTCATCACCAGTAATAATCATGTCAACAACATATAAAGACAGAATGATACGACTTGCATCAGTGCACTTAATAAAAAGAGCAGAACCATGACTGCTAGAAACAAAGCCAAGAGATGAGATCACAATAGAGAATTTCTCAAACCAAGCACGGGGTGCTTGTTTGAGACTATATAATGCTTTTTTAAGCTTACAAACATATCCAGAGTCATGTGAAATACCAGGAGGGGGTGCCATGTAAACTTCTTCTTGAAGATCTCCATTCAAGAAGGCATTTTTAACATCAAGCAGAGAAATATGCCATTAACAAATCGAAGTTACGACAATAAGAGTATGAATAGTAGTCATTTTTGCAACCAGGGCAAATGTCTCCTCATAATCCATACCATACTGTTGAGAATATCCTTTTGCAACTAGCCTAGCTTTGTATCACTTAATAGACCCATCAGAATTAGTTTTAATCTTATACACCCAACGACAACCAACAACACTC
>NW_011501456.1:34463-38975 GCF_000495115.2 Populus euphratica | reverse complement strand
TGCTCAAGAAAGACAACATGACGAGACACATAAAGTTTCTGAGTTATTGGATCAAAACAACGATACCCCTTTTTACCTTCACCATAACCTAGAAAGACACAAACAACAAATCGAGAGGATAACTTACTGCATTCTACATGAGGACAAAAAACAAAACAAGTACAACCAAAGACTCTAAATGAGGAATAATCAGGGACGTACCCATATAACTTTTCAAAAGGAGATAGACCCGAACTATAAGAAGATGGAATTGTATTAATCAAACTTACTGTAGTAAGAACAACTTCTCCCCAAAACTCATTAGGAACAAAAGCAGACAACAAGAGAGAACGAGTAGTTTCGACAATATGCCTATGTTTTCTTTCAGCAACACCATTTTGCTTAGGAGTATCTGTACATGAAGTTTGGTGGATGGTTCCATCTAAGGCAAGCAATTGGCAAAAATTATTAGAGGTGTATTCCCCACCCAAATCACACCTAAAACATTTAATCACAGCAGAATGTTGAGTTTTGATAAGAGCTCGAAAAGCTGTATATATCTCAAAGAATTCAGAACGATGTTTTATTAAATAAACCCAACAATAACGAGTATGATCGTCAATAAAAGAAACATAATATCAAGACCCTCCTTTTGGGGCAACAGGAGAAGGTCCCCATATATTAGAATGAATCAAATAAAATGGTGAAGAAGAAACAGAAATACTTCACTTAAAAGGTAAAGCAGAAAATTTTATCAGTTTACATCCATTACAATTAGAAATATCACAAGTTTTTAAATTTTCTAAAGCTCCTAAGGATGCCAAAAATCTCAAACAAAAAGACAAAACATGACCTAGACGGGAATGCCATAAATAAAAACTAGAAGATGAAAGACTTAAACGGAAAGAAGACAAATCAATAGTAGTAGTAGCAGTAGCAGCAGTAGCGACTGGCACTTTTAACTCATCCAAAATATATAGTCCATTCTCCCTATGACCTGTCCCAATCAGCTTCTGAGATTGTAGATCCTGTACATAACAAAAAGAACCCGAAAACATGACTAAATAATCACCAGACTCACATATTTGACCAACAGACGCAAGATTCAATTTAAGTTTTGGAATAAGATAAACATTAGGGAGAGACAAGTGAGATGTGACAATAGAACCAACACCTGCTAAGGGCATAAGAGTGCTATCAGTAGTCATAATAGGAATGGAGGACAAAGGGGACACAGAGGTAAAAGATGAGGAATCTAGAGATATATGATGAGAAGCACCAGAATCCAAGACCCATTCAGAGTGTAACATACTTGAGGAACTATGAGGTAACTGACCTATGGAAGAAGAAGCAAACATTGTTTGTTGCTGCAAGGAGAGAAACTTTTGAAATTGCTCAGCCAAAGTATTGGGATCGGTAATAGAGCCTAAGGAAGTTACTACTGCAGTACTATGGTGTGATAGTTTATAACCCTGAGGTAGTCTATGAGCAATAGGTTGTGACTGACTGCCAGACTTCCAAGCTTGATTCTGTTGTCTCAACTTAGGATACTAAGCCTTCCAATGACCTTTCTGCTTATAGAAATTACGCTTATCGAAGCCAACCCTTATGTGAGGTTTCTTCTGATGATTAGAGAATGACTTAGAAGATACTGCTAGTACTACAGGATTTGAAGCAGAAAGAATTCCCTTTTCAGAATAAGATTGAAGACATATTTCTTCAGCCAATAACTCACTCACAACAGAGTCAACAGAAGGCAGTGGAGAATGATGCAGAATTGAACCTTTAAGTCTTTCGAAGTCACTGTGAAGTGCTGTTAAAAACTGTACTAATCGTTGCTGCTCTCTACGCTCAATATAGGCACCACATGCCTTTAATTTTACCGATTTTGTAAAAGCCAATTGATCGCAAAGATCTGTCATAGCAGAATAAAACTCTTGAATACTCATATTCTTCTGATGAAGAGCTCGTATGTCATTCTTTAATTGATACTGTTTTGCAAAATTTAATTGCGTGAATAACCTTTGTAGATGATCCCAAAACTCTTTTGCTGTCTCATACTTCGCCAACTACGTGCCTATCGAATGCTCAACAGAATTATTGATCCAAGTAATGATCTTTGCATTATTTGCTTCCCATGTATCTATCAAAAAAGCATCCCCCTCCTGAACATTCTTAGGTATCATGTAAGTTCCACTAACATACTCCACATCTTCTTACCCTTAAGAAAATTTCTCATTATATAGCTCCAATACGAATACTTCTTCCCATCCAACCTCACACTTACAGATTGAAGCAAATCATCTCTTTCAGTAGCCATAATCAACAATCAGAGAACTAGAATGCAAAAGCAGCGAAAAACAAAATACCAAATTGCAGAAACTGAACAGAGATTACAAAAACTAAATAAATATCTTCTCAGAATTATACGATTACTCCAAAACACAAAACAAATTTGCAAAAACTGAACGCAAATACCAAATTGCAAAAGCTGAAGGGAAGACGAAATACCAAAATAATTGCAGAAACTGATGAAATACCAAATTTTATAGAAGCAAAAGACAAAATCTCACTGTAAATAGTTGGATCCGTGAAGCTGTGTTCGGGATTAAGCTTCGTTTCATAAAACCAGCTCTGATACCATGTTAAAATAATTAAGATCAAACACAAAAATGAGGGTAGAATTCTTAATAATATGTATATTATGAATGCTTAACCTTAACCTAAATACAAATAAAGTATATATAGATTAAACTGAAAGTGGTATTCTACCTTTAATAAATAGAACTACATAAATATTATTTAACAAAACCTTTTCACCTTGACATAATAAACTTACCTAAACATAATGAAGAAGAGAAACATAAATAAACAAGAGGAGAACATGATTATATAAGTTCAGTAAAGGAAATGAAATGCACAAATAAAAGATAAAGAAAAATATAACATGAAATAAAACTTAAACATTAAAAAAATATAAAGAAAGAGATAAAGAGCATGATCTTGATCTGAAAACCAAGATGTCTAAATGCATGCCTAAATGCATGGTAAATGCCTCCTTTTATAGGCCAAAATTTGAAACTATTGATTTGTTGACTAATTGTTGAGTGGGTGACCACATCTTGACTTGGTGACAATCTTTATCTTCTTGTTATAGCAAAACGTCGTTGTTAACATCAGAATTTGAATATATTATCTTTATGAAAGTTCTAGGAAATTGTCTCAGCTTTCTAATAAAAAAACATTAGTGCATTTGGATTTCTAGAACTCGAGATATGGATTGAACAATGAACAATGTCTGGACTGCAGGATATATTCGGACTTCTCCATTGTTGCTACAATTTAAACTTGAAAACGGTCTTTTTGAATCTTGGACTCTTCATGAAAGTTTTAGACTTATGTCTTAGCATTCCATTGAGTAGACCTAAATCCAAGTTCTATAACTCCAGTTATGATACAATAACTAAATAGTGTTCTAGTATGGATTGAACCAACATCTCTTTTATAATCTTAGCCCTCGCTTTGTCTTTTTAATTCAATAGTTAAACTCATCAATCAATCCCTTGATTCATGTGATAGGCCTGCATTTAAAATGAACATTTACCATAAATTAAAGGTATCTTATATTATTAGATATGTTATTATAAAACATACTCTAGTTAAAGAGTTATTGATACTTCAAATGCAAAATGATGATATAAAACCTTGATATAAATGCATTTTTAAATACTAATCACACCCCAACCAGCTTATTACTAGTCTCTAATAGTCAAAATATTAAAATAAAAAACAATTTGTAAGTTCCATGATTAATACTTAAAAGTGCATTTTTATCAAGGTTTTATATCATCATTTTGCACTTGAAGTATCAATAACTCTTTAACTAAAGCATGTTTTATAATAACATATCTAATAATATAAGATACCTTTAATTTATGGTAAATATTCATTTTAAATGCAGGCCTATCACATAAATGAAAGGATTGATTGATGAGTTTAAGTACTGAAATTGAAAGGACAAAGAGATGGCCAAACTTAGAAAAGAGATGCTGATACAGTCCAAACTGGAACACTGTTCGGTAATTGGGTCATATCTGGAGCTATAGATCTCGGATTTAGGTATACTTTATATTGATGGAAAGGTAAGACATAGGTCTATAACTTTCATAAGCCCAAGAATTCAAAAGCTCATTTTCAAGTTCAAATTGTAGCAACAACAAAGAAGTCTGAATATATCCTATAGCCTAAATATTGTTCAGTGTTTGGCCCATATATGAAGTTTTAGAAGTCTAAATGACCTCAATTTTTTTTTCTAGAAAGTTAAGATAATTTCCTAGAACTTTCATGTTTTCAAGTTTTTTTAATTCTGGCATTATCAATGATGTTTTGGGTAGACAAAAGAAGATAAAGAGTATCACCAAGTCAAGAGTTGGCCACCCACTCATCAATTAGTCATCAAATCAATAGTTCCCAATTTTGGCCTATAAAAAAAGGTCTTTGCCATGCATTTAGGCATCTTGATTTCCAGATCAA
>NW_011501456.1:15350-34158 GCF_000495115.2 Populus euphratica | reverse complement strand
TTGTTGTTGTTGTTGTTGTTGTTGTTGTTGTTGTTGTTGTTGTTGTTGTTGTTGTTGTTGTTGTTGTTGTTGTTGTTGTTGTTGTTGTTGTTGTTGTTGTTGTTGTTATTGTGGTTATTGTATTGTTGTTATATATAATTTATACAGTTAACCTCCATGTGGTTCAACCCCGATCTTGCTGAGTTATTTATTACTTCGACACTCTTGCACTTGGGAGAAGACATTAATCTTTTGGTCGTGTCATTCCACAAAGCAAGACATTCATTATTCAACTTCCTTTAATCTATCCAAATAAATAAACTCTCATTAAATTTATATATCTGCCTTATTGAAACAATATATTAATAAACCTTCTTTTTATGTGCTCAATGTATGAAAACATAGATGATGGGCTTTTATTGGACGAAAACAATATTATGTTCTAATGATTTTCTAAGGTTAACTTTCTTAGTTTGAGATTATATATATATATATATATATTAATGTATATAACTTAAAACATAATACATCTTTATCCTATGTAATGAGCTTTCAGCTAATGTCTCCCATACTAGTTGGTTTTAGGGCATTAGATGTTGAAACACCCTTACAAGTTTAGTAACTCGGGTTGTAGATACTATACGCGGATAATATAATATTTGACTCTCTTAAGCTTTTCTCCTTAACCTATGTAACAAGCACTAGGCCAATAGCTCTAAAGTTAGTTGACTTTAAGGTATTAGATGCTAAAACACCCCTTCGGGCTTAATTGTTTAGGTTAGAGAAGCTACGAAACCAAACTTATCTACGTTTTTATTATCATCAATATTATCAAATTTTTTTTTGCAAATTATATACAATCTCTTTCTCTTAGTTATTACCTTTAACAATAGAATATAAGCAATGTAATAATCCAATGTGCAACCTACAATCATATGTTAAAGTGTGTGTGTGAAAATAAAAGTTTAAGAATACTTTTTAAATGAGTATATGAGTAGAATCATGTGATAACAATGTGAGAGTTTGTAAATATAAATATTTCATTAGAAGTATGTGATAGACCTTGTTTTGAATATTGCAAATAACCATTGGAAAATGTTTATTAAGATGTGTCTCAAGAGTTAATAAAATTCTCTCTTACTCTGTCATCCTAGTAATAATAGTTTTGTCAAATGATTTTATTAAAAACAAAGCAGTTAGTTAGTTAGTTCTTTTTTTTTAAAGTACTACCCTCTCCCTCCAACCAAAATAAGACATTGTCCTTAATGTCCTAAAGTAGAAAAATAGAGTATGGAAGACATTACCTGAAACAATAAACACTGACAAACCTGAAACACACTTAAACAAATATAAAAAACAACAAAACACAAATATTATGCTATTAATAAAACCAAAAGACACAATTTCTTACAAACTAAGGCTTAAATTGTAGTTGTGATTGTGGCTCATATATTCCCTTAGTTTTACATTCAAGAACGACTTAAATACCCTCTATGGGTCGAGGATAGGCTTCCCATCTAGTTTTCTTAAAAACAGACAAACAGGGTCTTTTTTAGTCAAACTTTCAAGACTATATCGAGCATATTCTTTATGAAAATGAGGTCATAATCATGAATTACATGATCTACATCTCCATTAATGTATGTCCCAAGAGTCAATAGAAGATTATCTAAGGACTCTTTATGTTTTAAAATAAATCCTAACTTTTAACAATTTTCACAGGTTTTGCAGAACGCATATGTGTCCATGAACATGGTGGGCCAATAAAATCCATATTGTAAGATTTTTGTAATTGTTTTTGTTGACGAGAAATGATCCCCACATATCTCGGAATGACAAATTTTAATGACACTACTTACCTCATTGTCAAGAATGCATCTTTGACAAATTTAATTAGGACAAAATTTAAATAAGTAAAGGTCATCCCAATAAAAGTTATGCAAGTCGCTTCAAAACTTTCTTTTGTCTTGGATATCTAAATAAGCTAGCAAAAATCTTGAAGTAAAAAAATTATCAATATTAGCAAACCAAACTATTGAAGCAATAGAAAGTGAAGATTCATCAGGAAAGTAATCATCAATTGGTGTGATGTCAGATGTCGAATCTATTATCAATTTTGATAAATGATCCGCAACAACATTTTTGATGCCTTTTTTGTCCTTAATTTCTTCTTATTTGAAAATTTCAAAGACTTTAGAATCATGATTGACTTTTTTTTATTTGGTCATAGCATGAGGAAATGGAAATACTGACAGGAAATTGGTCTTTTCTTTGTAATGTCTAGGTTTAATCCCTTCCTTACCCTTAGAGATCAACTCATCATCTTTCTCACAAGGTTCAAGAATTGTTTTTTTAATAACCTTACCATTGTAGAGAGTAATGACTAAATGAACTTCATCCATATGTTGGCTTCTAGAGTTGCTTGCACTTAAATTGTATTGTCTTTTGGGATTTTACTGTGGTTGAGATGAAAATTTACGTTTCTCCTGAAAACTGAGAATAGATATGAATTTTGCAAGAATATCTTTAAAATATATTATGCTTTAAGCAAGTTGAGTGTTGATTTTCTCTTATTTTTCAATAAGTGCATACAAAGTTTCCTTAAGATTTCTTTTAAGAAGGGGAACATAACGAGAAGCATATCCATGAGAATTTTAAAAATTATAAGGTGCTTAAAATAATATCTGTGAAGTTTATGCATTATTGTTACCACTCTTTTAACTGATATTTGGATGACTTCTCCAACCAGGGTTATATGTTTATGAGTATGGATCATGATGTGGCCATTGGAAACTATTTAAAGTATGAGTTTGTTCATGGAGACATTCCTTGAAAGAAGGCAAAGTTGGAAAATCATTTGTTGCATGTTCATTTATTTCACAGATTTGACACATAATGACATGAACAGATTTTAATTGACCACTTGACACGACTAAAAGGTTGTTGTCTTCTCCCAAGTGCAGGAGTGTCGAAGTAATAAATAACCCGGCAAGACCGGGGTCGAACCACAGGGAGAGATGTATGAGGTTAAGTTTTACTTGTTGCCTCATAAGTGCCTGTATTGTCCCAATTTTGATCATTTTTAGCTAGCAAGTCTAAGTACTCCATTGCTTCATGAGGATCTTTATATTCAAAAGTTTCATTGCACATCAATTCCACAATTTACCTAACTTTAGGTATTAACCTTTTATAAAAATATGAAACTAATCTCCATGTTTCAAAACCATGATGAGGACAAGTATTAAGCAAGTCTCGATACCTATTCCAACATTAGTAAAAATTTTCTTCTAGTTTTTTAGTGAAAGTGATGATTTGTGTTTTGAAAGAGTTTGTTTTATGAGCTGAAAAAAATTTTTAAAAAATTATTATTGCATTTCATCCCAAGCACAAATGAATCCTAACCTAAGATTTTGTAGCCATGTTTTAGCTTTATCTTTTAATGAAAAAGGAAAAAACTTTAATCTGGGTGTTTATGCAATACTTTAAGTCATTATAAGAGTTATAAATTTCTTCAAATTCTCTCAAATGCAAGGATGGATTTTCCAGATCTAAGCCATGAAATGAAGGTTTGTAAGATTCATATAGTCTCTAAGTATTCCAACTTGATTATTCTTATTATGAAGTGACTGATTTTCTTCTTCAGCTATGTTTTCTAAAGAAGATAAGGATACCCTACAAAGTCTACCACTTAATAAACATGACCAAACTCCCATGCACATGCAGGAAGAGGAAAAAAAAGATGAAGAAAACAAAAGAAAAGAAAAGAAAAGAAACAAAAGTTAGATACAAGAAAAGTAAAGAGAAAATAAAATAAATACTATAATTTATATAAGAATTGACCTTCCCGGCAATGGCATCAAAAACTTGACACAAACAAAAGATTGATATCTTATTCTAAATGTAGGAATGTCGAAGTAATAAATAACCCGGCAAGACTAGGATCGAACCATAGGGAGGTGAACTATATAAATTACAAATAACAACAACAACAACAACAACGACAATAACAATAACAATAACAACAATAATAAATTAAAGAGAATTTTGAGATGTGAGATTAATGTGAGGATTAAACAATGATAAAAATAAATATCAAAGTTAGAGGATTCACTAATGGTATCAAAAATAAATATAATATAAACTCTTTTTATTACTCAACTAGAAACCACACACAAACAAGGTTCCAATCGGATGATTTGTCATTAATAGCTCATTATAAATTGTTAACATGATCATATTAACTATCTTATTTAAGTAACACTAAGCTTTTAAATGTTGTCATGAATTCATGATGCTAACTTATGTTAACAATAAATCAAGTTTCTTTTATAGCACAGGCGTGAGTTATACCATACGGTTGGCTATAAAAGTACCAAGCATTTATTGTATCAAGTGGTATACAACACAAATAATAAGACTATTGTACCAAGTGGTATACAACACAAATAATAAGATATGTTAGCAACAAGTTGTTTATATCATAAGTATTGAAGTCTATATTGAGTTTATATTATACTTATCTTAACACTATTAGTGAAACCTTTTCATCTTGACATAATAAACTTTGCTAAACATAATGAAGAAGAGAGATATAAATAAATAAAAGTAGAACATGATTATATAATTCTAGTAAAGGAAATGAAAAGCACAAATAAAAGATTAAAAAAATATAATATGAAATAAAACTTAAACATTACAAAAAAAAAAATAAAAATAAAGAGCATGATCTTGATCTGAAAACCAAGATGTCTAAATGCATGGCAATTGCCTTCTTTTATAGGTCAAAATTGAAAACTATTGATTTAATGACTAGTTGTTGAGTGGGTGACCATATCTTGACTTGATGACAATCCTTATCTTCTTATTTGCTAAAAAGATTAGTGCTAACATCAAAATTTGGACAAACTTGAATCATGAAAGTTCTAGGAAATTGTTTCAGCTTTCCAAGAAAAAAGATTAAGGTCATTTGAACTTCTAGAACTCAAGATATGGGTTGAATACTGTATAGTATTTGGGTTGCAAGACAGATTTAGACTTCTACGTTGTTGCTAAGATTTAGACTTCCAAACAGCAGAATTAAGTCTTTCCTTTCTGTGAATGTTTTAGACCTATGTCTTAGCTTTCCATCCATATTAAGCAGACTTAAATCCAAGTTTTACAGCTCCAGTTATGATCTAACTATCAAAGAGTGTTCCAGTTTGGACTAAATCAGCATCTCTTTTCTAAACTTCACCCTCTCTTTATCTTTTTAATTTTAGTACTTCAACTCATCAATCAATCCTTTCATATATATGATAGACCTGTATTTAGGATAAACATTTACCATAAATTAAAGGTATCTTATGGTATCAAACTCGTTATTATAAAACATTCTTTAGTTAAAGAGTTATTGATACTTCAAGTGCAAAATGATGATATAAAACCTTGATAAAAATGCACTTTGAAGTACTAATCAACCAGCATAATAAGGCCACAGATAAAAAAATCACTAACAAAGCAACCAACAACACTGCATCAAGCTAACCTCAACAACAAGGGTAGAGGAATGCAGGTATGAATGGTACCAACAAAAAATGCAAGCTTGCAAAAAGGCAGCAACACAGCCAACAAATAGGTAGAAAAAACCTAATAAGCAAGAAAATCTTAGGAACAAGACTAGCTAGAACTTGATCAGCATGAGATGAAGAACAGCACAACAAAATAGCATTCACAGAAGATACATGTTAAGATAACAGAGGGAACATGCTCTTTTGCCAAATAAAAGATCCATAAATATAGATGAAAAGTATATTAGAGTGAGTATGAGGCAGTAGAATCTTTGTTGCTCTGATGCCTAGAGTTAGTTGTAAATGAACTCTTGGTGGAACAACGTCTTACTCTATCCGGTCTTCCTTACTAGCCAAAATTGGTGGTAGTGGCAACTTTAGTATAAGTTAAATATTGCCTTATAGGAGGCTCCACCTCTGTAATAACATTATTTTTGGATATTGGACTATTAATTGTTGGATTTTGGTTGGTTCAACCATTTTTCTTTTATTTTCTATTCTTATTAGTTGCTAATATTTTTCTTGTTTATTTCATTTTATTTGGTTGATATTGTTTTTATTTATTGTCTAAAGTGCTTGGCCGGTATCACCGCCTTTTTATTCAAGCTTCTTATAATTATCTTTTAATGTTTATTGTTGTTAATAGTGCTTATTAGTTGGAGAGTGAATTTCTTAATTTGTTGTATTTTTATTTTTGAGCTATTACTTTTATTTGCATTTTTTTTCTTTCCTTTCCTTTCATATTCATATAATTGTTATATTATTATTATTATTATTATTATTTTATCATGGCTAATGTTGAAGATGTAGAGGGTGAAGGGAGTGTTCAAGGTAATGGACCTCCACAATTCAATGATCAACCTAATTTTCGAACTCTTAGAGAGTATCTTCACCCGGCTAGACAAAGTACACCTTCGTGTATTATCTTACCTCTTAACCAACAAGCTTTCAATTTGAAACCGGGCATGATTCAACTTCTTCCCACATTTCATGGTATGGATTCTGAAAATCCATACATACACATTAAAGACTTTGAAGAGGTATGTAATACTTTTATTGATAGAACATGCACCGAGGAAACCATTCGGCTTAAATTGTTCCCATTCTCTCTAAAGGATAAAGCCAAGCTTTGGCTAAACTCCTTGCGTCCTAGGTCTATAGGTACATGGAGAGAAATGCAAGCTGAATTTTTGAAAAAATACTTCCCCACTCATAGGACAGCAGCCTTACAACGTCAAATGATGAATTTTTCTTGTAGTCCAAATGAGTCATTTCACCAAGCTTGGGAAAGGTTCAAAGACTTGTTAAATGCATGCCCTCATCATGGTTTTGAGATGTGGAGGTTAGTGAGTTTCTTTTATGACTCTCTTACCGCAGATTTTAAAAAGCTAGTGTCAACCATGTGTAATGGTGAGTTTTATGACAAAGAACCAAGTGAGGCCTTTGATTTTTTTGATCAATTGGCTGAAAACACAAAGCAATGGGAGACTTCTCTCCCAGTTCATGTTGAGTCTAGAAACACCATTTCTCATTCAAGTGGGAAGTTTCAATTGAAAGAGACTGATGACCTCAATGCTAGATTAGCCTCATTGGCTAGGAAAGTAGAGTCTCTTGAGATTAAAAAAGTGCATGTCATAAGTGAACAACAAGAGGAAAGTTGTGTTGTTTGTGAGAGCAAAGGGCATAGGACAACTGAGTGTCCTACCATTCCAGCCTTCAAGGAAGTGCTATATGGCCAAACTTCTGATTCAAGTAATGTTAGAAAGCCATTTCCAAACCAAGTAGGCAATCCCTACTCTGAGACCTATAATCCTGGATGGAGGAACCACCCAAATTTTGGATGGAGAAATGAGGGCTCTTCAGTACCTCAAACATTTCAACCTCCACCCCAACCATTTCATGCTCCCACACATAACACATACCAACCACCTCATAAGAGATCCTTAGAGGATACTCTTCAACAATTCATGCAAACGCAAGGAGGAATCAACAACCAAGTTTACAAATTCCAAGACCAGACCAATAGGACCTTAGATGACATTCGAAGTCAACTAACTAAGTTGACTCAATCACTAAGCATTCAAGAGAAGGGAAAAATCCCAGCTCAACCAATGCCCAATCCTAGAGGTCAGGTACACATGAGTGAATCCTCACCTAGTGAACCTTCAAACCATGAACAAGTCCAAGCCATCACTACCCTTAGAAGTGGAAAGATTGTTGACAAAGGTGTAGGTTTTAGGATTCCTAAAGGTATTGTGGAGGAGAAATCTAGGGAAAGTGAAGAGGGAATCAAAACACAAGTGACAAATGAGAGTTTGAGTGACAAAGAAGGTGAGATAAATGAGAAAGAGATGAGTGAGAAAGGAGATGATTCAAGAAAAATTGGAGTCAAAATGAGTGATTTAGAATTTGTTCCTAGAGCACCATTTCCACAAAGGTTAGGGAAACCTAAACAAGATCTTATGAACTCAGAAATCTATGAATTGTTCAAACAAGTGAAAGTCAATATTCCACTCCTTGATGCAATTAAACAAGTTCCATCTTATGCAAAGTTTCTTAAGGATTTATGCACAGTCAAAAGGAGATTGAATGTGAAAGAAAGAGCCTTTCTAACTGAACATGCTAGTGCCATCATCCAGTTTAAGACCCCTCCCAAATACAAAGATCCTGGTTGTCCTACCATTTCATGCATTATTGGAAGTCATAAGATAGATCAAGCTTTGTTGGATTTAGGAGCAAGTGTGAATTTAATACCCTACACTGTTTACGAACAATTAGGTTTAGGAGAAATCAAGCCTACTCGAATCACCCTTCAATTAGCTGATAGGTCAATCAAGATTCCTAGGGGTATCGTTGAGGATGTGTTGGTCCAAGTAGATAAATTCTACTTTCCTGTTGATTTTGTAGTGTTAGACACCGCACCAATTCAAGGTTCTAATGCCCCCATCCCAGTCATCTTAGGGAGACCTTTCCTAGCTACATCCAATGCCTTAATTAACTGTAGGAATGGGGTGATGAAATTGTCTTTTGGGAATATGACTGTGGAGATGAACATATTCAATGTCTCCAAACAAATCGGGGAACATGAGGACATTAGAGAGGTAGATTTCATCCAAACAGTTTGTCAAGAACACTTTGAGAGAGTGTGGATCAAGGATCCATTGGAGAGAACTTTAATTCATGATGAAAGATTTTGTTCTTTGGAATGTGTTGATGAGGAAGTAAGAGAACTTGAGACTTATCTAGATCCAATGCCTATTATGTCAATAGGTCAATGGACCCCATCATTTGAGCCTTTGATTTCACCCCAAGTGAAAGTTGAGGAATCTCTTGTCCAGCCTGATAAACTAGAAAGGAAGCCTTTACCGAGTGATCTTAAGTATGCATTTCTAGGGGAAGATGAATCATATCCTATTGTGATCTCATCAAAACTTAGCATAGAGCAAGAACACAAACTTTTGAGAGTGGTGAGAAAACACAAGAAAGCAATTGGGTGGAAAATTACTGACTTGAAAGGAATTAGCCCTCTTTTATGTACACATAGAATCTATCTTGAAGAAGAGGCTAAATCTGTGAGGCAAATGCAAAGACGATTGAACCCAAACATGAAGGAAGTAGTGAGAGGTGAAGTGCTTAAGCTACTTGATGCAGGTATCATTTACCCTATTGCAAACTCAAAATGGGTTAGTCCAACCCAAGTTGTCCCTAAAAAATCTGGAGTCACGGTAGTGAAGAATGAAAATAATGAGCTGGTACCAACTAGAATCCAAACTGGATGGCGTATGTGCATTGATTATCGTAAATTGAACATGGTGACTAGGAAGGACCATTTTCCGCTTCCATTTTTAGACCAAGTGCTTGAAAGAGTAGCTGGAAGAGCTTTCTATTGTTTTCTGGATGGATACTCAGGTTACAACCAAATTGAGATTTCTTTAGAAGACCAAGAAAAAACCACTTTCACTTGTCCTTTTGGTACCTATGCTTATAGAAGAATGCCTTTTGGTTTGTGTAATGCACCAGCCACTTTTCAAAGGTGTATGATGAGTATCTTTAGTGACATGGTGGAAAATTTTTTGGAAGTTTTCATGGATGATTTTTCAGTTTATGGGGATTCTTATGAGTTGTGTCTAATGAATCTAGAAAAAGTTCTTGAAAGGTGTGAAGAGAGCAATCTTGTACTCAATTGGGAGAAGTGTCATTTTATGGTGACACATGGCATTGTTTTAGGTCACATTGTCTCTTCAAAAGGGATAGAGGTAGATAAGTCAAAAGTGGAAGTCATTCAAAAATTAACTACCCCTAAGACTGTGAAAGATGTGAGATCTTTTTTAGGACATGCTGGTTTTTATCGAAGATTCATTCATTCTTTTAGTACCATTGCCAAACCATTGTGTAACTTGTTGTCACAAGATGTCCCATTTGATTGGACATCAAAATGTCAAGAAGCTTTTGAAAAGCTTAAAGGGTTGTTGACAACTGCACCAATCATGCAAGCTCCTGATTGGTCTTTACCATTTGAACTGATGTGTGATGCTAGTGATTTTGCGGTTGGGGCTGTTTTAGGGCAAAGAAAAGACAAGAAACCTCATGTCATATATTATGCTAGCAAGACTTTGAATGATGCTCAATTGAATTACACTACAACTGAAAAAGAACTCTTAGCTGTGGTCTTTGCATTAGACAAGTTTAGGTCTTATTTGGTTGGATCTCTTGTTATTGTTTTCACTGATCATGCAGCATTGAAATATTTGCTCACAAAACAAGATGCCAAACCACGTTTGATTCGATGGATCCTCCTACTCCAAGAGTTTAACATTGAAATTCGAGATAAAAAGGGAGTAGAGAATGTAGTAGCTGATCATTTGTCTCGTCTTTCAAGCTATAAGACCATAATTGATGAATCTCCAATAAATGAACTCTTTGCTGATGAAAATTTATTTTGTGCAGGTACTGTCTCTTACATTGGTTCTCCATGGTATGCTGACATAGCAAATTACCTAGCCACAAGTCAGATTCCTTCTCATTGGTCTAAACTTGACAAACAAAAATTCTTGCGCAATGTGCGCACCTTTTTTTGGGATGACCCCTACCTATTTAAATATTGTCCTGACCAAATTATTAGGCGGTGCATCCCTGATCATGAAATTCCAAGGGTCATTAATTTTTGTCATGCATTAGCCTGTGGTGGGCATTTCTCTTCCAAGAAAACCATTGCCAAAATCTTGCAGTGTGGTTTTTATTGGCCTACCATGTTTAAAGATGTTCATGCCTTCTGTGTTGCATGTGACCGATGCCAACGACTAGGTAGCCTCACTAGGCGTAACATGATGCCCCTTAACCCCATCCTTGTTTTGGAAATATTTGATTGTTGGGGGATTGATTTCATGGGACCTTTTCCAAGTTCATTTGGTTACCAATTCATCCTTGTAGCTGTTGATTATGTGTCTAAATGGGTGGAGGCCATTGCATCTCGAACCAATGACCATCGAGTTGTGGTCAAATTCTTGAAAGAAAATATTTTCTCTCGTTTTGGCATGCCCCGGGCTATGATTAGTGATGGGGGAAAACATTTTTGTAACAAGCCCGTTGGGATTTTGATGAGAAAATATGGTGTAATTCACAAGGTCAGTACCCCCTATCACCCACAGACTAGTGGCCAAGCTGAGTTGGCAAATAGGGAGATCAAGAACATTTTAGAGAAAACAGTCAATCCAAACCGTAAAGATTGGTCCCTACGACTAGTTGATGCTTTGTGGGCATATCGCACTGCTTATAAGACCTCTTTAGGAATGTCTCCTTATAGGCTAGTTTATGGAAAGCCTTGTCATCTCCCTGTTGAGATTGAGCACCGTGCATATTGGGCCATTCGGCAATTCAATGACAATGAAAATGAGGTTGGCAAAAATAGAAAGCTTCAATTGGATGAATTAGAGGAGCTAAGAAATGATGCATTTGAAAATGCAAAAATTTCAAAACATAAGATGAAAACTTTGCATGATAAACATATTCTTAGAAAATCCTTTCATGTTGGTCAAAAGGTTCTCTTGTATAATTCACGATTACATCTCTTTCCTGGGAAGTTGAGGACAAAATGGATTGGTCCATTTGTGATTAAATCCATCTCTGAGCATGGTGCATTTGAGGTAGAAAATCCCAAGAATGGAAATATTTTCAAAGTAAATGGTCATCGATTGAAACTTTATCTTGAAAATGTTGTGGCTGAAGTTGAGACATTGGATCTTGAAGATCCAATACCATTGTAGTATCAAAAGTAATGAGTTTTTATTTTTATTTTTATTTTCATTTTCATTTTTTTCTTCTTTCTTCCATCTCTTATATTTTCTTGTTCATGCATTCGGGACAATGCATTATTTTAAGTTGGGGGGTGTGAGGTTCTTTATTTTCAAAAAAAAAAAACATCAATGTTTTCTTTTAGTTGTGATATGCAGGTTAAAAAAAAATCAAGCAAGAAGTCAGCTCATGCCCAATTCAATCAGACATTCATCCTTGAAAACAGAAGGGGAGTAACAATTTTCTAATCTTTATACTTTTCTTCTCTTTCTCTTTTACATTGAGGATAATGTAAAACTTAATTTTAGATATTTCATTATGTTGAATGCTTGAGATAACCATGCTTGTTAAAAAAAAAAAAATACTTGCATTGGTATGTGAATGAGACTTGTTTAGGATCATCATTACCTTTTTGGGTTCATTATTGTGTTGAACATTGCATGCTTTAATTTGGGATAGATAATATCTTATAAAGCAAGATATAGCATACTTTTTTTTAAGATTACTGAAGTACATCTTTCCTTGTAAAAGTTGTGTGAGTTGTGTGAATATGCATGAAAGATGAGTATGATGCTTTACTTGTGATTATCCCTTTTGATCTAGTCCTAAACAAGGTTTAAGTAAATAGAGTAATAATCATTACATAAATAAATAAATAAATAAATGTGTACAAAGTTCTATCTACTCCAATGTTTTGAGTTGCTCAGTAACTAGGGGTATTCATCACAAATGTTTATCTTTACGTCAAACGGCAGCTTGAAATATGAGTATGCAAAGCACTTTAAGTTTGTGACTTTGTGAGTAACCGGGTGCATTCATCACAAATGTTTGTATTCGCGTCAAAAGGGAAGTGACTACTTAAAGACAAAAAATAAATCATATCTTCAAAAAAAAAAAAAACAAAGAAAGAAAAAAAGAAAGAAAAAAAATATATAGATATTTCTCTAGTTTGCTACCTTGTTTGTGTTGGTGAGAAGGGAAGATTACAAGTTGAGTTTTCGTATGAATCAATTATGTTGGTTGCACGATAAATATGACTGAATTTGGAAATTTTGTATGGATGTTTGATTTAGAGAATGTGAGTATGCTTATTTTTCTTTATTTGCTATTGTGTACACTAAGTTAAAGATACCAATGTTTGCATGATAGGTCCTTCAAGTGTGATGAATCGAGCCTAATTATGATTGTTATTATTCTTTTTATTTCAAAGGTTTTATGTTTTGTTTTGCTTGAGGACTAGCAAAATCTAAGTTGGGGGGTGTGATTGTGCATCAAAAGTGTCATTAAGTCTCTTATTTTACATATGTATTTATTGTTTTTATTTGGTTGTTTTTATAATAATTGATGTGTTTTTTAGTAATGAAGTTTGTTTTAATGTTTCGATAGGTTTTTGGAGCTTAAATGAATTAATTCACAAAATTCAACGTCGGAATTCAGAACAAAGAATTGAAGAGACATTTAGTTGAAGATTGAAGCAAATCTTGGTTCAAATAAGTGCTCCAAATTTGTCCCAAAAATCAATTCTATTCCAATTCTAGAAAAGAATATCATATGATTTATTTCAAGCCCAAACTTGCCTTATGTTGTGTGCAAACTTCAACCATTAAACACTCAAGGTTTCAATGTCAATCTTAGCCCAAATAATAAGTACATTTGTATACTTATTTGATGCTCAAATTCAGCCCAAAAATCAGCCCCAAATCAGCCCTAAATCAACCCCAAATCAACCTTCAAATCAACCCAAACACAATCCATGATCTTACATGTCCACACAACAAATAACAATTGATTTATTTTGGGCAATCCATTGATCCAAGAAGGCAAGCACATGGATGGAAAGCTGGAGGGGATATTTTAACATTATTTTGGGTCAAAAAGAAGAAGGAGACACCTCATAAATGAGGAAGAAAAACGTGCACCAAAGTAGTTGTAAAGCTGTCTTGATTTGATTTTTCAGAACACCTTTCGGTGTTTTGCCCATAACTTTTGACTCAGGTGTCCAAATGAGCTGTTCTTTAATGATCTGGAAAGGTGACAGAATTGCCTATAAATATGTCTCTAATAGACTTCTCCAAAAAAAGCTTCTAAGAGGGTCGAATTGCTGTCCAAAGTTAGAGTCAGATTTGTGTCCGAATTTTTTCTGAAATTGTATTGTGTTCTTCTTTATAGATTTCGGTTCTTTAGTTTGTAAAACTTATTTTTTCAGTTGGATTCAAGTTCTTTCATGTTTATTGAAGTGTTCTTATATATAATCATGGTTGGCTAAACTCTTTCTTGGATCCAAATCAAGGATAATGGTGATTGAGGTGAGTTCTTTAGGATATGAATGAATCTTAATGTTTATCTTCTTATTTTCTTCATGAATGATTTATTATTGTAAAGAAATTTTAGAAATCATTTAGGTAATGTTATAATCTTGAATTTTTATGCACAAACTTTAGTTTTGGTATAGAGATTGCTTGATTCAATGTCTTACTTAATATGAAAGTACTTGTTCATTCTTAAGCAATAATCAATTTTCATCCTTTTAAATTTCATTGTAATATCTTCTGATCTAATATCACTATCGTTGATATTAGGTTGAGTTATCTTATATATGTTGAAGAAATCACCAATACATCACCATTAAAATTGATTTGGACCAAGACTTACTTTTCTTGTCATTTAAAATCTATTTACATTTTTTTTATCTTTGAAAACAAATCCATCAATTATTTTCAACCAAGTTATTGTTAATTTAATTTCTCTTGAGTTTTTTTTTTGTTACTTAGCTTAATTTCCAGATCTAGCTCTCTGTGGATATGACCTCGATCTTACCGAGTTAATTGCTACATCGCACACTCGTGCACTTGCGAGTTAAAACAAGCCGATCATAAAAAGCGGTCAAGCAGTCGTCATATACATACATAATATTTGGAGAAGTAAAGGGTTTATCACTAAACGTTTCAAGCCCTGCTTCAACTAATTTGGTCTGTTTGCACCTAGAAGTTATAGTCCCATCATCCATAATCATTGTAACTTCAATAGACATAGGGTCCATGCATGGCTAACTATGATGTCCTTTATTATATAGTTGTTGTTTCTCAACAACAAGAATTTTAGTATAGGGATTGGAACAACCAGAACGAGTGGGAGCTTTTTAGAAGTGTTTATTACGCTTGTGACTAGTACCTTTGGTGTATGTGGAAGTCATATGCCTAAAAACCCAACAATTCTTGTAAAAACGGGCTAAAGATTCATACACCACCTACTGAGATAAGGGCAAACCATTGAACAGGACAAGATTTATACAGGTGTGCAGATTAACTAGCAGGTTAATCTCTATAAGCATTCTGGCATATAATAGTCGAGTCATAGAAGCAGCAGGTGCATCATAGTGGATGGGCTTCCAAAGCACACTAGCAATTTTGGATAGATAGATTAAAGACCAACATTTGATAGGTAGGTTAGGGAATCGTACCCAGATTGGCATCTTTACCATATCAATGGCTAACTAAATACAAAGTAAAGACCTCCACTAAGTACCTTAAGTACCTCAACATGTCCAATTCAGAGGAGAATGAAAAAAATTAACCAACCAGAGTCGTGTATAGAAAAGTTTGCTTTGCATTTCCAGAAACTACTAATAAATTCAATCAAGGCTATTAATCCTGGGAATTTTCCAACAATATAACCAATTAAGCAAAACTGCCACATGTCTTTGTGTTCACCAAGATTATTTTCCATCAAATGACAAGATGTCAAAGAATTGTAGTCAGGAAAATGCACTAATGAGGGAGACTGTGTGCTCGGAGTACCTGTAGGGTAATCAGTGGAGGCATATATATGGCTTCTAAAAGGGGCTTTGTTTTTCATTATGGAAGGTGAAGCAACAACACCTGCACTCGGCCCTAGGCTAAGGTTTTCCACCTTTGGGTTGGAATCTAGAGAACAAGACCTAGCTGAATGGTCAATAGAGGAATGTTGATGCCTGATATTACTATAAGAGTCTTCATTTCACCCATAAGAGTTAGGAGAATATAGTGATTGAACAATAAGTGGTATGCTATGCATGTTTCTATTTTGACCCTTTATGCGAGCCTCAACACCTCAAGAGAAACCAATAGCATCTATAAAGTCCACCTTAGTTCTCAAAAGGGTGAAGGCTTTAGAAGGAGTTGAGGAGTCCTACATGTCAAAAGATCTACTTTGATTCAAGGTCTTTGGTATGCGTGAACTAAACAAAGGATGAGAAGAGTAAAGCCTGTAATCTTGTTGAGCAAACCGAAGAATCAAATATTTTTCTTGTGTTTGGCCATAAATTTATAACTCAGAGAAAATAAATTTGAAGAAAAAACCACTAAAGCATAAAGGACACGAAAAGAAGGCACTGCATAATAAAAGGGAACAGACTCATATAGAATGAGAGCTTCTCTCACTACAACCAGTTATTCTCTCTCTTGACTAGCTATAGGAGCTTGTTATCTTGTTGTCATACGTGTCTGTATATTCTGACTTTTTAATCCTCCAGTTTTGTTTCATTTGATATATAAATTTTTTTATATTTGATAAATAAATAAAAATCTCATCTCAGCATCTTGAAATGTCTTACTAGAGTAATAGATTGGGCATTAAACTCCATTCCTCTCTCTTACTAGTATAACACTGATAGCTAAATTCATTATGCCCAAGTAGAGGAAGAGGTATTCATTCTCTCATGGTTGAGATAAAACCCTAGGAGATGAGAGGTAGGCTTTGAGTCCCTCGAAGGATTTTTGACATTTAGGGGTCCATTCAAAGTTAGAAATATTTTTTAAGGTTTTGAAGAATGGCATGCTACACTTCCTAATACAAAAAATAAATCTGTTAAAGGCAACCAATCTCTCGGTAAGAAGTTGAACCTTCTTCACTAATCGTAGGGGATTCATATCAAGTATTACTTGGATTTTCTTAGGGTTAGGTTCGATCCTCTTAATGCTTACTAGGAACTTGGAAACTTTCCTCTTTTGATGACAAACACATATTTCAAGGGGTTGAGTTTTATTTAATACAGGCCCATAATGAAAAATACTTTTTTCTGAATCAAAGAGATGTTGCTTAGATGTCATGCTTTTTACTAGCATATCATCTACATAATTCTCCTAATTGATGCCTAAAGACTTTGTTCACCATTCATTGGTAGGTTTTGCAATTTTTAGTCCAAAGGACATGACCTTATAATAAAATCTTCTCTTTTCTATGATGAATGATGTCTTTTCCTCATCATCTAGGTGCATGGATATCTGATGATACCCAAAGTTAGCATGAAAAGAACTAAGGAATTCAAAACCTGCCATGAAATCCACTAAACTATCAATCTTATTAAGAAGAAAACTATCCTTTTGCCAAACCTTGTTCAAATCTATGAAGTCCACACACATCCACCATTACCATATTTGCCAACTAATCTGGGTACATTACTTCACAAATAAAACTAGTAGTAAGCAACTATCCCATTTCTTTGGTGATTGCCTTTTTGTCTTTGTCCCTCAAAACTTTTTTTTCTAATGAGAAAGAGAAATTGTTAGATTAACATTTAATTGATGTGTGGCCATCTTATGGCTGATCCTAAGCATGTATATGCATTCAAAGGTAAAATTGTCTTTTTGGGTGATAAAGAGTCTTGTTAGAGTTTACTCCTTGACACGACTAAAGATTGATGTCTTCTCTCAAGTGTAGGAGTGTTGAAGTAATAAATAACCTGACAATACTAGAGTTGTACCACAGGGAGGTTAACGATATAAATTATAAATAATATTAATATTAATATTAATAGTGGTGGTGGTGGTGGTGAAAAGGAATTTGAGATATAAGATTAATATAAAGATTAAATAATGATAAAAATAATTGTCAAGGTTAGAGGATCCACTAATGGTATTTCAAATAAATATAATATAAACTCATTTTATTACTCAACTGCAAACCACACACAAAAGAGGTTCCAATCGGATGATTTGTCATTAATAGTTCATTATAAATTATTTACATGATCATATTAATTATTTTATTTAAGTCATACCAAACTTTTAGATATTGTGAAGAATTCATGATGTTAACTTATGTTAACAACAAATCAAGTTCCTTTCATAGCACAAATATAGGTTATACCATACAATTGGCTATAAAAGTCTCAAGCATTTCTTGTACCAAGTGTTATACAATACAGATCTAGATTAACCATTTAACAAGCTAGGTATTAAAAATTAATAAGATAAAAATGATAAGACATGTTAATAACAACTTGTTTAGGATATAAACATTGAAGTCTATATTGAAGTCCACTTATCTTAACACCATTAGTGAAACTTTTTTATCTTGATATAATAAACCTAACTGACACCATTAGTGTAATATTTTCACCTTAACATAATAAACTTAGCTAAATATAATGAAGAATAGAAATATAAATAAAATATAAGTTAAATAAGTAAAGAAAATAAAATGAAAGGCATAACAAGAGATTAATGAAAGCAAAACTTAAGCATTACAAAAATATAAAGAAAAAGAGCAAGAACATGATCTTGATCTGAAAATTAAGATGCCTAAATATATGACAAATGCCTCCTTTTATAGGCTAAAATTTGAAACTATTGATTTGTTGACTAATTGTTGAGTGGGTGACCACATCTTGACTTAGCGACAATCCTTATCTTTTTTTCTAAACAAAACATCATTTCTAATATCGGAATTTGAGTAGACTATCCTCATAAAAGTTCTAGGAAATTGTCTCATCTTTCCAATAAAAAAAAATGAGATCATTTGAATTTTTAGAACTCGAGATATAGGTTGAACACTAAACATTGTCTAGGCTGCATGACAGATTCAGACTTCTCCATTGTTGCTACAATTTGAACTTGAAAACATCCTTTTTGAATCTTAAACTCTTCATAAAAGTTTTAGACCTATGTCTTAACTTTCTATTCATATAAAGTAGACCTAAATCCAAACTTTACAACTCCAGATATGATCCAATT
>NW_011501456.1:10290-12737 GCF_000495115.2 Populus euphratica | reverse complement strand
TAGACCTAAATCTGAGATTTACAGCTCTAGATATGACCCAATTACCGAATAGTGTTCCGGTTTGGACCGCACCGGCATCTCTTTTTTGAGTTTAGCCATCTCTTTGTCCTTTCAATTTTAGTTCTTAAATTCATCAATCAATCCTTTCATTTATGTGATAGGCCTGTATTTAAAATAAACATTTACCAAAAATTAAAGGTATCTTATATTATTAGATACGTTATTATAAAACATGCTTTAGTTAAGGAGTTATTGATACTTCAAGTGCAAAATGATGACATAAAACCTTAATAAAAATGCACTTTTAAGTACTAATCACCTAACTTGGCTGCAAAGTAAATCCGATCTTGGTGGTCTCACCTATCTTTTTAAAAGGTACATCTTTCAACTTTTTAATGACCTTTATCCTTGCTTTCACCTGTTTTTTCCCAAAACTTTACTAGTCCACTACCAAAGTTTTCTTACCCTTAAGATATGAGAGGCAAATTACCTAGAAGATGTTTGGTTGTCTCGTATTGTGGCCAAACCTTATGAGTGGAGAATTTCAAGGCCATATATCTAGCACTGGTAGCAATGTTTATTTAATGGAGAAGGGGTCTTCTTATGATGGCATTATAGGTCAAGCTTATGTCAATGACCATGAAGGTCTGTTAGAGAGTTGTATATTTAAGGAAAGTCTTGACAGTGATAGGGATTTTCAAGATGCTTTTTAACATGTCTGCGCCTACAATCCTAATAAGAGAAGTCTTCATAGGGATTAATTTTGAGGGATTTATTCTCATTTATGCCTTCACTTCACTTGAGAGAATATTGACTACACTACTATTATCCACTAATATCCCATAAACACGATGATTAGCCAAAACAATTAAGGTGATAATAATGTTTTGTATGGGAAATTTACCACCCTCCTCATCTTCTAGGGTAAATATAATGGGTTCATACCATGCATTAGGGAAGCAAGTGGTAGTAAAGACTTATTTCCCATACTTACTTATTCCATTCCCATTATCACCTCCTGTTGAGGTTCCACTTAAGATGACATTGGTCTCTAGTAAGACTTAGTGAGGTTGGTTGAATTCTTCCTTACCTTGTTTAGTGTATATGTACCCCTTTTCATAAATTATTGAGAATAAACCATAGTTATCAATCATTTAATCTCCTTCTTCAAAGTATAACACTATTTTGTATCATGTCTTTTGTCCTAATAAAACATGTAATACTTATTAGAGGTGCATGTGTAAGGAGTAGCTTTTATTAAAGAGGGATATTGGATGGCGATATAAACTTCAGTAATAGTTGTGTTCAAAGGTGTTGAAAATCACTCAGGATATGATTGGCAATCACGAGATGACCTTTTCATGTTGTTTTTAAAACTTGAATTCCATATTAGGGAATGATTTTATCTATAAGGGTTTTTAGGTCAATTATCCTTATGAAAACGAAGAGTTTTATATCACAACACATTTAACTCTTCCACTTGTATATAGTTTTTCATGACTTAATTAACCTTAAAGAAGCTTTGGTCAGGTAAGGCATATAAGTCTCTCCATAGAGGACGTTCCCTCTCCCCCTTAATCAAGGCCTTAAAGGCCACTAACTCAAGTAGCTTTTCTACCTTTAGCATCTACTCATTAAACCTCTTCAAGTATGCCCTTGTGGATTTACCCTCTAATTTGATAACCCTAAATAGTTACATCGAACTCCATTTTGCAAGTATGCTTGTGCTGAAATGTGCCACCATCTTAGCATAAAGATCTCTAATTCCTATGATAAACCTTCATTCCAAGATGTTATACAAAACATGTGTTGCCCTTTAAAAGTTATAGGGAGTATCTTGCACATCATTTCACTCTTTTTCATAAGTGACTTTAAGCTACTATATATATTTTGCACATGTTTTCTTGGATCGGTGAGACCATTATAGTTATCTAGGCTAATCTTTGTAGGGATATAGTGTTGGGGAATACCCAGATAAGGAAAAGTTGCACACATGATGAGGAGGACCCTTGGAATATCCTTGGAATGTTCTAAAGTTAACCTATCTTTAATCTTTTTATCTACTTGGTTATGGTCGGGTTGGTAGGTAGGATCAATCCCTTAGTATTAAAAAGAAGCACACCTTGAATACCCACTTTTTCTAATGTCATTTTGCCCAGACCTTTCAGACACGTGTAACTTATCTATAGGCATTGAAAGCATACTTTTATGACGGTATTAGGGCCTCTAATCTTCATGAGGGTACTAGTGCTACTGAGGGTGTTGATGCTAAGGGTGCAAGGATTTATTGGGTTGGCTGATCAGTACTTAAAAATGCATTTTTATTATGGTTTTATATCATCATTTTGCACTTGAAGTATCAATAACTCCTTAACTAAAGCATGTTTTATAATAACATATCTAATAATATAAGATACCTTTAATTTATGGTAAATATTCATTTTAAA
>NW_011501456.1:0-9278 GCF_000495115.2 Populus euphratica | reverse complement strand
ATTATTATTGTTATTGTTGTTGTTATTATTATTGTTGTATTATTGTATTTATAATTTGTACAATTAACCTCCTTGTGGTTCGACCCCGGTCTTGCCGGGTTATTTATTACTTCGACACTCCTGCACTTGGGAGAAGACATCAATCTTTTGGTCGTGTCAGTGGCATAATTTGATTCTGTCTCTGAATAGCTAGCACTATTTGAGTCAAAAGTTGTACTTAATTAATTAGCTATTAGAGGTTACATGACCAAAAGATTAATGTCTTCTCCTAAATGCAAGATTGTCTATGTAATAAATAACTCAACAAGATCGGGGTCGAACCATAGGGAGGTTAATTATATAAATTATAAACAACAACAACAATAATAGTAATAGTAATAGTAATAGCAGTGGTGGTGGTGGTGGTGGTGGTGGTAATAATAGAAGAAGAAAAAGAATAATAAGTTGATGAGAACTTTAAGATAGAAGATTAATGTAAGGATTAAATAATAATATCAATAAATGTCAAGGTTAGAGAATCCACTAATGGTATTTCAAACATGTATAGTATAAACTCTAATTAATCAAATGAAAACCACACACAAAAGAGGTTCCAATCAGATTATAAAATGTTAACATAATTATAATAGTTATCTTACGAGAGACAGGAAGAGCATGATCTTGATCTGGAAACCAAGATGCCTAAATGCATGGAAAATGCCTCCTTTTACAGGCCAAAATTAGGAACTATTGATTTGATGACTAAATGATGAGTGTGTGGCCAACTCTTGACTTAGTGACAATCTTTATCTTCTCTTATTTGCCAAAAACATCATTGATAACATTAGAATTTAAACCAGACCTACACATGAAAGTTATAGGAAATTATCTTAGCTTTTTAGAAAACAAATTGGAGGTCATTTGGACTTCTAAACTCTGTATATGGGCTGAATACTGAACAGTGTCAGACTTATAGGATAGATTTAGACTTCTTCATTGTTGCTATAATTTGGACTTGAAAATGGTCATATTAAAACCAGACCTCCACATGAAAGTTGTAGGCCTATGTCTTAACTTTTCATTAATATAAAGTAGAACTAAATCCAAGATTTATAGCTCTAGATATAACTCAATTATCGAACAGTTTTGCAGTTTGGACTGCACCAACATCTCTTTTTTAAGTTTGGTCATCTCTTTGTCCTTTCAATTTCAGTACTTAAACTCATTAATCAATCCTTTTATTTTTGTGGTAGACCTGTATTTAGTATGAACATTTACCATAAATTAAAGGTATCTTATATTATTAGATATGTTATTATAAAACATATTTTAGTTAAGGAGTTATTGATACTTCAAGTATAAAATGATAATATAAAACCTTAATAAAAATACACTTTTAAGTATCAATCAGAAAGTTGGGTAGAAGTACCTGCCTCACCATGCTGATATGTTACGTGACTAGGCCCAGGTGTATCATGGTTACCTTTCATAAAATGATCTAGTATGCCTATAACAAGTTGGGGAAAGCACACTAAGGATTTTTTTTATTAGATTCTCATAGACGATGCCAATTGATGAAGTGTTAAAATTAGAAGTATTTTTAGGATAAGGTTTTTTAGTGGTTGAATCATAGATTGGTTGAGTGTTTTTGTAAATAGCTTATTTCTCCAATGTTAAGGTAAACTTTCTTTATGAACACCTCTGAATATCTGTAAAAAATAATCTTTTAGGGTGTTTAGGGATATTTCGATAATAAACTTAGCAAGTTAGTAGAGAAAAGAAATGATAAATACACTTAAAGAGATTTTCATTCTTAGATTTTGGTTGTCTTTGTGTTGAATCTATATCTTATTAATGTAAGAATAATTTCACCATAAAAATATTTATGAGGAACAAAATATCTCTTGTACAAGTATTAATGAATATTAATAGGGAAAAAAATCTATTACATAAGCATTTATGAGCATTAATAGAGAAAAGAAAAAACATGACTCAACACATATTTAGGTTTAAAAAGTGAATTAGGACATATCATTTTAGGGTTGGACTCGAGTGGTATACTTGAGCCCATAAAGAGATGCTAGGGTGCCTAGCATCTGGCTCTGGCTTAGGTTGCACCCAAGCCCAACAAAAGGTCCTAGGCATGTTTATCACTTAGGCTGTGGTTGGCAACCGAGCTCACCCTTCTTTTTAGGGTCGTGTGTTTCTACCCAAGCCTTTAAAAAAAGTTTGGAGATGCTAAAAAAAATATTGGACCCGGGATCATTATGGATTTGGTGTAAAAAAAGAAATCTCCATCCATATATAAAAATATTTGATGAATTTATAAGGAAAATATTTGACTGATTTTTTACCTATTATAATATATTACAATATTTGTATTATGCACAAAATTATATCTTTACAACATATACATGATGTGTGCATAAGAAAAATACAATATTTTTTTTTTCTTCTAACCAATCATAAGCCGTGTAAAAAAAGATGTTTACTTAAACAATTTTTTCAAAGAAAGATTGCAATTTAAAGGAGAAGATAGTTGTGTATTATATTTATGTAACATCCTACGGGGAATTAGAGTAAATATTATAAATATAAATACAATAAATAAATTTGGAAGTTTTATTTTTGTTTTGTTTAGTTTAATAATATTTTATTTTCTATAAAACAAATTTGGAAGTATATATAAAAAGTAATTAGCTTAATTTCCATGTTTAATTAAGAAAATGTTAGATGCTAAAATTTTATCTATGAATATATATTGGGGAGACTTGTATTAATAATAGAAAATGATGGACCTCGCTATAAGAACATGAGACTAGCATTCTAACCCGCAACCATATCCTGAGAGCTGTGTGCTTGCACGAGCGAAGGAAGGGGGTGGATATGAATTGTTTCCTTATCCATTTCAAAGCACTTAAGAAGGAACGAAAAAGGAAACTCCAGCGTTTCAGAACGCAATTAGCCTCCATCCAAAATTTATAATGGCCAAAGCTATAGCGGGCTTTACCATCACAAAACCGCACATGCTTAGCTCTCTGCAGAAAACAAAATTGGACCTCAAACCATGTTCAGAAGGGGTAAAATCTTACAAACCATGGCTCTCCATTTTGTCGTAGATAATTTACACAAGAAGTCCGAAAGCCGATAAATTGAGTAAATCTTTTCTTCTTCTCTCTACTTTTTTCAGCTTTGGCAATGTTCAAGCAACGGGCTTCTTAGCGGGTGGCTGCAGGTAAGTGGCTCCTTGCTCCAAGTTATTGACTCTTAGAGTTTTGTTCTCTTGAGTTAATGAAAAGGTGTACACGCAGACACAATAGATTTTTCTTAAGCCAATCATGTGTATCTCATCAAGTGATAATATACTTTTGTGTGATAGCATAAACGCAGCAATCAGAAAAGAGCTTCCTTGAGTAAAGTGAATGCCTTCCCAGATTGGCCTCTAATGGCAGTTATGGTGGAGCATATAGAAGGTCAAAGAGACCTTATAACTCACAAATCTATATGGCATCTCAGTGATCGAGCCATAAAAAACGTCTGTAAGTTTTTTTTTTCCTTGTTCTTTTTCTTCTCTCATTCATTTCAGCCCTCTAATCACTATATTTCGTTACGGGTTTCTTCAGTTTCTCTAATCTTTTCTTCTCTGCTTGTAGATGTATTTTACCTTATGTTCACTTGCTGGGGATGTTTATTCTTCGGTTCAATGAAAGTAAGCCCATCTGGTTTTGCATGTAGGATCTGAAATTTATACATATTATTTGGCGAGATTCTAATGTCCGAGTTTTTATTGTATAGGACCCATATTATGACTCAGAGGCATATAGAAAAGATGGAGGGGATGGCAGTGGACATTGGGTATATGACAAGGTATATGTGCTGACAAGGTCCTTCCGTTCACTCCTGTGTTGAATCTTCTAACTTCATGTCTTTCTTTTTCCAGTAATTTTAATTAAACTCGCTAATATTGTTGAGAAAATGACTTTGGAAAGCATACGGAAGAAAAGATTGTTTTAGATTAAGATTTGAACAAGTTATGATATAGGGAGTATATAAGGGATTTACTTCACTTACTTGTAAAAGATTTCATGATCGTAGGATGGAATTCTTCCATCTCTTCCACAAACATGATGTAGTTGTCCGAGGCTCGTTTTTATATGTCAGAGATGGAATTCTCTTACTCAGTCATTAGTTTGAATTTCAACAATCAAAATTTTCATCTCTGTAAATTAGTGGATGGTTAGAATTCTTCATTGTATAGTTTTTTTTACGTATCACATTTGTTGAATCTAACCAATTGTTTTAAAAATGAAATTGAGTAAGAGAATTCCATCTCACATGTAAAAACGAGACTCTTCCCAATATCCATTTGGTGAAATTAAGAGGAGGGAAAGAACCCAGAGCTAGAGCCCTGGGTTGTATTTGCTCGCCGGGCTTATATGTGTCGAAGTCGTATACTGCTATTCTTCGCCATCACCAGTTAAAAACAAAAGAAGATTGTTGACCTATATATAAACCGATATGCAGCAAGAGGATATTGAAGAATCTGCAAGAGCAGAGCTGTGGCGCGAGGAGTTGATTGAGGAGATTGAGCAGAAGGTTGGAGGTCTGCGGGAGCTGGAAGAAGCTGGCCGAAAGTAGGAGTTTAATGGAGAAACCATCGACCTATCCTTGTGTTTTACTCTAATTCTCAGTCACGTCCTTCCAAAAATTCAATAAATCATAACACCACATTATGTGTTTATGGTTTTTATTATTTTTAATGTTTTGTTACTTGCAATTAACGATGAAAAAGAAAGTTGTTTCACTATCATTGCCGTTACTAATATTATTAAATTGTTACAAGTAGAGGTCGACTTTGAGAAGTGTTTAGATGGGGAACGTAAGTTCTTTTTATTATTGTTTATGTTATTGGCAATTTTGATTAATAGAGCATTGTATGCGTTAGGTTGTTTACCCTAAATATAAATATTTATATGCTAACCAAATAAATAAATAAATAAAATTATTATTTATTGTCATGCATTAAAGGAATTGTAGAAATTATGCATGAGTAGCAAAATAAAATAGGTTACCTTTACTAAAGGTCCGATACTTGATGTCCTCACTTCTCACTTTATTTAATTAGAAGTAGTTATTGCCTCATTATACACTTATTCCCAAGTATTTTTTATAGGTAATATATGGATTGACATGCTAGCAGAACAAGATTTTATATTTGTTCTATTAACTAACAATTATGCCATTTTTCTAAACATTATTGTCTTTATCAATTACTAGTGATTACATTGCTATTCCATACCTCCATCGTATCATCAACGTTATCTCTTTATAAGAACTAATCAAATTATCAAATCTAGTTTAACTATACTATCAAATCTAGTTTAACCACACTTTTATGGGCTAGTGGCGGCTTCTTATAAATTCAATAAAACAATACGAGTTATCAGTTTAATCAAATCAAATCTAAAATTAGCTATAACAAAGTAGATTTAAAACTCTATATACCTATACACCTAAAGGGTAAATTCTAGAATATTTTAAAATAACAAGCATTCCAATAAAAATAAGTTTATATACTTAGCCTCAACCTCAATATTATATGTTCACATAATAAATACTATAACATGTTCAACTCAATTTGAACATGATCACTTATAAGGTATTACCTAGCCTATAAATATATAGGTAATCTCAAGTTACATGGCCTAACCACCTTATCTATAATTAACTTTAATCAGTAAGATCAACGTTTAATGAGTTGCTTTTTAACAAGGCAATCTCAATTTTTTTTATACTAAAAGGGCTTGTTGTCAACCAATAAGTAAAACATGTTTAGTCGACCTCTTAAACAAGATCACAATGGTCAATTCAAACTTTGATAAGAAGTTTCAAGAGCAATAACTTATAATAATCATGAAATTTAAAGTGATTAATAAAAATGAAGGATACTTGAGACCTTTTCCTAAGAAAGTAACAAAAAAGGTCACCCTAAGCCTTAAAGACTACTTGGTAAAGGAGAAATTCAACAAACTAGGCTTGATTAACCATTGCAGGCTAAAGTTGGTCACTAATGTTGCTATAAATAAAAAAAATATTAGTCATTATAAGTTTAAATTATTAGCATGAAATAATCATATGATAAGCCTCTACTTCATATAAGTATCTCATTTGTCTTACAATTATACCTAAAAGAGAGGATTTAAGGGGCAAAGATGAATTGAATGGCATATAATAAGGGTTAAGCCCGTTAAGCATAAAAAGTCTTTAGACAAGAAATTGCACAATCATTGGCCATAATAAAAATCATCAAAACTTGGTGATTAGAATGATAAATTGGGTGGGGAATGTTTGCATCTCCTAGACTTGTAAACAAGGTGAACAAAAATAACTTGAAAATTAAAGGTATTCACTGAACATACAAGTCAAATATTGATTCTGTAATGTATGCAATCCTTGTCGAAATGTTTTCCAATTTAATTTTTATTTTTCAGTGAAAGAAAATAATATAAAAACCATTGGACTTAACTCAACAAGATCATGATATAAAATAACCTTCAATCATTATGATATCATATTATTGATTGTTCAACTATTAATGATATCTAATAGGAATGTAATGATTTATAAAGTAGTGCATACTTTATAGTAGATATTTTAGAGTGCAAAAACAAACAAAAAAACAATGAAGATAAATTTATTTTTGAAATTTTTTGCAAAGTATAAATAAAGGATTTTAATAAAAACAAGAGATCTTTATCCATTAAAAGATCGGAGAAAGATATTAAAGCCTATTCATAGAGACCTTAGAAAAAAGTTACAAGATGTTTCAATACACTTTTAAGATTCCTAAGAAAATTAAGTGATAAACCTCGATATCACAAGTGTGAAATTTCTTTAGAATTATATTGCATGTATTCCATGTCTGATAGTTAGATCATTATTGATTCATAACTTAATTTTTATATTTGTTGATTCTCAATAATAGCAATAAACTGAGTTGTTTATATAAGTACAAACAATTAAGAAATTTGTTCAAGAAAAGCTAAAGCATGTTTTGTTTGAAATGGTATATTTGGCTGACATGTAGCTTTAGGTGAATACTATCATTTGCCATATTATACTTGATTAATTAAATCGATCGAATTCAATAGTAATATGATAGGGGAATATATTTTCATTCAATTAAGAAGTAAAGGAATAGTAAGGGTAAAATGAAGCCACCATTAGAGCTTTTTTCCATTATTAAAGCCAACTAAATAAGAACGATTGTTGTTCATTATTGTACAAGAAAGGAAATTGAAGGCAAAAAATAGATCATGAGTAATAAAATCAATCTGATGGATAAGAGTCATGATTGAACAAAGGAAGGTGATCCACTATAGGAGTTTGAGTGCGTAAGTAACCAAAATAGCTGGCCTTATATATTCAATATAAATAATTTATTCATCTTTTTGTCTCCCATAGAATATATATTTATAAATTTTTTTATTCCTTTATTTTTTTATACCTTAGTTTCTTACGATCCTCTTTTCCCTAAAACTCTTATGTTTTCTTTACATGGTAGTGCTTTTAGAACATGTTACCCTTGCTAAGGGTATGTGATTTAAAGTCCCTGCTTTATTTGATTAGATGTAATTATTGTCTTATCATAAGTTCGTTCCTAAATAGTTTTCATTGGTAATAAAAACATATAGAAAAGGTAAATTTTCATTCAAAATGCAAAATCTACTATTACAAAAGATTATGCAGAATTAATGTCTAGTTTGTAAGGAAACAAAATTTAGTTATAAAACTTTAAATTATAATAATGATTATCCTTGAGACTAGCACGATCAAAATATTGATGTTTTCTCCCAAGTGCAGGAGTGTTGAAGTAATAAATAACCCAGCAAGACCGGGGTTGAACCACGGAGAGGTTACTTGTATAAATTATAAACAACAATAATACAACAATAACAACAATAGTAGTAGTAGTAGTAGTAGTAAAGAAGAAGAAGAAGTTGATGAGAACTTTGAAATGAAAGATCAACGTGAGGATTAAACAATGATAAAAAAAAAATGTCAAGGTTAAAGGATCCACTAATAGTATTTCAAACAAGCATAGTATAAACTCTTATTATTCAACTGGAAACCACACACAAAGAAGATTTCAATCGGATTATAAATTGTTAACATGATTACATTAGTTATCTTATTCGAATAATGTTAATACTTGTAAATATTATCAGGTATTTATAATTATAACTTATGTTAACAACAAATCAAGTTCCTTTCATAGCACAAATGTCTATTATACCATATAGTTGGATTATGAAAGTGTCAAGTAGTTGTTGTACCAAGTGTTATGCAACACAAATCTAGGCTAACAATTTAATAAGCAAAGTATTAAAAGTGAACAAGATAACAAATACAAAACATGTTAGTATCAACTCTTAAAATTCATGTTAAGTTTACAGTATACTTATTCTTATACCATTAGTGTAACCTTTTTACCTTGACATAATAAACTTACCTAAACATAATGAAAGAGAGAAACATAAATAAACAAGATAAGAATATAAATAAGATAAAAGTTAACTAAGTAAAAGAAAGAAAATGAAAGGTATAAACAAGATATTAATGAAAGTAAAACTTAAGCATTACAAAAATACAACGAGAGGATGCAAGAGCATGATCTTGATTTGGAAATCAAGATGCCTAAATGCATGGCAAATGCCTCCTTTTATAAGCCAAAATTAAAAACTATTGATTTGATGACTAATTGTTGAGTGGGTGGCCAAATTTTAACTTGGTGACAATACTTATCTTCTTATCTACCAAAAACATCATTAATAACATCAAAATTTGAACCAAACTTACTTATAAAAGTTCTAGAAAATTGTCTCAGATTTCTAGAAAAAATGAGGTCATTTGGACTTTTAAAACTCAAGATATAGGTTGAACACTAAACAATGTTTGGGCTATAGGACAGATTCAGACATCTGCATTATTGCTAAGATTTGGACTTCCAAACAGCAGAATTGAGCCTTGCCTTCCTATGAAAGTTTTAGACATATGTCTTAGCTTTCCATACATATAAAGCAAACCTAAATCCAAGTTTTACAGCTCCAATTATGATCCCATTATCGAATAATGTTTCAGTTTGGACTAAACCACATGTTTTTTCTAAGCTTCATTCTCTCTTTGTCTTTTGAATTTCAGTACTTCAACTCATTAATCAATCCTTTTATTTATGTGATAGGCCTGCATTTAAGATAAATATTTACCATAAATTAAAGATATCTTACGGTATTAGACTT